>NC_061098.1:55507027-55524527 GCF_015104395.2 Macrobrachium nipponense | reverse complement strand
TTTTCTCTTCAACTCTGGTGTCCCATGGTATTGCGACATCAATGAGTGATACTTTCTTCTTGACTTTGTCAATCAACGTCACGTCTGGTCTGTTTGCACGTATCACCCTATCCGTTCTAATACCATAGTCCCAGAGGATCTTTGCCTGATCGTTTTCTATCAGTCCCTCAGGTTGGTGCTCGTACCACTTATTACTGCAAGGTAGCTGATGTTTCTTGCACAGGCTCCAGTGGAGGGAGGGCTTTTGCCACTGAATCATGCCTCATTTTGTACTGGTTCTGTGCAAGTGCCGGGCATTCGCTTGCTATGTGGTTTATGGTTTCATTTTTCTAATTGCACTTCCTACATATGGGAGAGATGTTATTTCCATCTATCGTTCTTTGAACATATCTGGTTCTTAGGGCCTGATCTTTTGCCGCTGTTATCATTCCTTCAGTTTCCTTCTTTAGCGCTCTCTGTAGCCATTGCACGTGTCATCGCTGGCTAGTTCTTTAGTCTGTCTCATGTATTGTCCGTGCATTGGTTTGTTGTGCCAGTCCTCTGTTCTGTCTGTCATTCTCCTGTCTCTGTATATTTCTGGGTCTTCGTCTACTTTTATTAGTCCTTATTCCCATGCACTCTTTAGCCACTCGTCTTCACTGGTTTTCAGATATTGCCCCAGTGCTCTATTTTCGATGTTGACGCAGTCCTCTATACTTAGTAGTCCTCTCCCTCCTTCCTTTCGTGTTATGTATAGTCTGTCCGTATTTGCTCTTGGGTGTAGTGCTTTGTGTATTGTCATATGTTCCTGGTTTTCTGATCTATGCTGCGGAGTTCTGCCTTCGTCCATTCTACTATCTGCGCTGTATCTGATTACTGGCACTGCCCATGTGTTTATGGCTTTTATCATATTTCCGGCGTTGAGTTTTGACTTGAGTATCGCCTTGAGTCTCTGCATATATTCTTTCCTGATCGTGTCCTTCATCTCTTGGTGTTTTATATCCCCTCCTTCCATTATTCTCAGGTATTTGTATCCTGTCTCATCTATGTGTTTGATTTTGCTCCCTTCAGTTCTCGTTACTTTGCCTTTTTGTATGTTGACTATTCCAAACTCCATCCTGATGTCCCCAGATACAATCCTTACAGTCTGGATTAGGGTATCTATTTCCTTGATGCTCTTACCATACAGCTTGATGTCGTCCATGAACATCAGATGGTTGATTCTGTTGCCTCTTTTCTTGAGTTGGTACTCGGCATCCATCTTCTGTAGTACTTTTGTCATGGGAATCATGGCTACTATGAAGAGTAGTGGGGACAGTGAGGCGCCCTGGAAGATCCCTCTCCTGATATTAACCTCTGCTAGTCTTATTCCAGAGCTTGTAAGTATTGTATTCCAGTTGGGCATTGTATTTTGTTTTTGGAGAAGATGATGGTGTTTTCCTCTGCCCCGTATATTTTCAGGCATTCTATTAGCCATGTGTGTGGTATCATGTCGAAGGCTTTCTCATAGTCTATCTATGCCATGCTTAGGTTGGTTTTCCTGCTCCTACTGTTCTTCATTACCATTTTGTCTATCAGGCAGGTGATAGGCCTGTAGTTACTGGCTATATTTACCTCACTCTTGTCTTTTTGTACTAAGGATGTTCTTCCTTTGGTCATCCATTTGGGTGCATGGTGATTTGAGATACAATGCTGGAGTTGTTCTGTTATTCGTGGGTGTAGGGCCTTGTTGCCTCTTTTCTTGAGTTGGTACTCGGCATCCATCTTCTGTAGTACTTTTGTCATGGGAATCATGGCTACTACGAAGAGTAGTGGGGACAGTGAGTAGCCCTGGAAGATCCCTCTCCTGATATTAACCTCTGCTAGTCTTATTCCAGAGCTTGTAAGTATTGTATTCCAGTTGGGCATTGTATTTTTGAGGAAGCTGATGGTGTTTTCCTCTGCCCCATATATTTTCAGGCATTCTATTAGCCATGTGTGTGGTATCATGTCGAAGGCTTTCTCATAGTCTATCCATGCCATGCTTTGGTTGGTTTTCCTTCTCCTACTGTTCTTCATTACCATTTTGTCTATCAGGCAGGTGATAGGCCTGTAGTTACTGGCTATATTTATCTCACTCTTGTCTTTTTGTACTAAGGATGTTCTTCCTGTGGTCATCCATTTGGGTGCATGGTGATTTGAGATACAATGCTGGAGTTGTTCTGTTATTCGTGGGTGTAGGGCCTTGAAGTTTTTGAGCCAGTATCCATGGACTTCATCGGGACCTGGGGCTTTCCAGTTTGGCATTTTCTTTAGTTGGTGTCTGACTGTGTCTGTCGTGATCTCTGTGAATCTTTGTTTTATTCTCCCTGTTTCTTATTCCTTGACTTCTTGGAGCCATGTTGCATGTTTGTTGTGTGATACCAGATTGCTCCATATGTTTTCCCAGAGTCTCTTACTTGGTTCGGCTTCAGGAATTTCTTGTTGGTTGTCTTCCCTTTTTAGTTGGCTGTATAGTCTTTTCTGGTTGGTTCCGAATAGTTTGTTCTGTTGGTATCCTTTGGATCTTATGTGCTTTGGCCTTAAGCCTCTGTTTTACATCTTCTATTGTGTTGTTTAGTCCCCTCTCTTGTATTTTGTATTTCTCGTTGAGTTCCTCACTTGTTTTCTTGCTTCTTAGCCTTTTTTCTGTCATCTCTTTCAGTTTACTCAAGTCAGATCTTATCACCATGATTTGCTTTTCCAGGCGCCTTTTCCAAGGAGGTTGCTGTTTTGGTTTCTGTTGGGTTGGTTGTGCTGGTGGTGTTGGTGTTCGAATTCCCATCAGTTCTGCTACTAATCTTGCTCCTGCATATGCCAAGTTATTTGTTTCTGTGATACTAGTGGTGTGTTATTATGCCGTTATTTCATTGACCTCACTTGTTGTTTCTCCCTTAATTTCTTGGTGTTGTAGGCTTTCATGGTGGAGGGGATCTTTGTTCTCTCTGTTTATTTCTGGCTCCAATCCAATTGTCTAATCTTTTCTAACCCATTCCGTTATTGTTCGGGTTTAACTTCGTCGGTTTTTGTTTCTTCGTTGTGGTGTCGTTGTTTGATACCTCATCCTCCTTAGTTTTCCCCAAGAAGTTCCATTTCAACGTCGTTTGTCGTTATTTATTCCTTCATTTCATTCCAATCATTGCCTGAGTTTTTGCAATTTAACCCATAGCTGGACCCTACTCATTTACCAAACTGATTAGACTGAGGAAATTATGGTAAAAGATCCTTTGCACCCCAAGGAATCAACGCCGAGGAGAGCCGGTCAAACCCAATCCACCGACCTGAACCCAAAGCACCCAATGTTGCATTAACTTCGACTTAAGTCCATGACGGACCTAAACCCAACTCCTCCCACCACGGTCCGCCACATCTTATTATTTTATTATTTAATTATCCAGTAATTATTATCATTTTTTTTCTTTTTTTTTTTTTTTTGTTTTTTTTTTTGCTCCATCACAGTCCTACCAATTCGACATGCTTGAGGTATTTTATAGTGTGGGGTTCCGCCGGGTCGCATCCTGCCATGCCTTAGGAGTCCCATCACTCTCCTTACTATGCGTTGCCGTTTCTAGGATTCCTTTTCAGGGGATATTGGGATCGTGCCTAGTGTGCTCCTATGATTAACGGGTTATTACGACTTTCCAACTGGTATTATCCCAATATCACCTTCTATTTCTATTTCCAGATCTTGGGATACTTTAATCCATTTTTTCCCATTTTGCCCTCTTTCTTTCTTCTTAACTATGGTTTGGTCCCCATGGTATTGGCGACATCAATTAATCATTATTATTTATTATTATTATTATTTTTTTTTTTTTTTTATTTTTTTTTTTTTTTTTGGCGTTGCTTATCACAGTTACTCCAATTCGAACGGGGTGGCATTTTATATTGTGGGGTTTCCGGGTGTATACCTGCCTCCTTAGGAGTTCCATCACTTTTTTTCTTACTATGTTCGTGCCGTTTTCTAGGATCACACTCTTTCTGCATGAGGCCGGAGATTACTTCAGGACTTCCTTAGGTTTTTACTAGATTCCTTTTCCAAAGGATCTTGGGATCCGTGCCTAGAGCTCCTATGATTATGGGTACGATTTCCAACTGGCATATCCCATATCCTTTCTTATTTCTATTTTCAAGCTCCTTGAATACTTATCCATTTTTTTCCCTCTCTTTACTCTTCAAACTATGGTCTTGGTACCCATGTATTGCGACAAATCCAATGAGTCAATACTTTCTTCTTGACTTTGTCAATTCCAAACGTCAACGTCTGGTACTGTTTGGCACGTACTTCACCCTATCACCGCTCCTGATACCAACAGTCCCAGAGGATCCTTTGCCCTGAATCGTTTTCTATCACTCCCTCAGTTTGGTGCTCCGTACCACTTAGTTACTGCAAGGTAGCTGATGTTTTCTTGCCCACCCAAGCTCCAGTGGAGGGTTATTTTGCCACTGAATCATGCCTACTTTTTGTACTGGTTCTGTGCAAAGTGCCCCAAGGCATTTCGCTTGCTATGTGGTTTATGGTTTCAATTTTTCGTATTTGCACTTCCTTACCACAAATGGGAGAGATGTTACTTTCCATCTAATCGTTCTTTGAACATTATCTGGTTTCTTCAGGGGCCTGATCTTGTGCCGCTTTTATCACTTCCTTCAGTTTACCTTCTTTAGCTCTCCCCTCTGTAGCCATTGCCATGTGTCATCGCTGGCTAGTTCTTTAGTATGTTATCATGTATTCGTTCCGTGGCATTGGTTTGTGTGCCAGTCCTCCTGTTCTGTACTTGTCATTCTCCTGTATCTAGTATATTCTGGGTCTTCCGTCTACTTTTATTAGTCCTTCTTCCCAATGACCACTATCTTTAGCCCAACTCGTTCCTCACTGGTTTCACAGATAGTTGACCCCAGTGCTCTGTTCTCGAATGTTTTTGGACGCAGTCCTCCTATAACTTAGTAGCTCCTTACCTCCCCCTTTCTTTTCAGTGTTCATGTACCAGTATGTCCGTATTGCACTCTGGGTGTAGTGCTTTGGGTATTGTCATATGTTTCACCTTGTTTTCTGATCTATGCTGCGGGAAGTTTCCTTGCCTTCGTCCATTACCCACTATTCCTGCGCTGTATCTGATTAACTGGCACTGCCCATATGTTTATGGCTGTTTTATTCATATTTCCGGCGTTGAGTTTTGAAATCTTGAGTATCGAACATTGAGTCTATGCATCTGCAATAGTCTTTCCTGAATCGTTGTCCTTCACTCTTATTGGTTTACATATCCCCCCCTTCCAATTATTCCAGGTATTTGTAGCCTGTCTCATCTTATGTGTTTGTATGTTGCTCCCATATGGTAGCTTTATCCCTTCAGTTCTTGTTTACTTTCGGCCTTTTTACATGTTTGACTAAGGCGCATTTTTTTATTCCAAAACTCCATCCTGATGTCCCAGATACAATCCTTCCAGTCTGGATTAGGGTATTCTATTTCCTTGATGCTCTGTTTACCATACAGCTTGATATAGTCCATGAACATCAGATGGTTGATTCGTGTTGCCATCCTTTTCTTCGAGGTTCTATACCCGGCATCCATCTTCTGTAGTACTTTTCGTCATGGGAATCATGGCTACTATCGGAAAAGAGTAGTAGGTGACAAAGTGAGTTTACCCTGGAAGGAAATCCACCCTCCATGATCATTAAACCTACTGCTAGTCTCTTATTCCAGAGCTTCGTAAAGTATTGTATTCCAGGTTGGGCATGTATTTTTGAGGAAGCTGATGGTGGGTTTTTCCTCCTGCCACATTATATTTTCCAGGCATTATATTAGCCAGTGTGGTAGGTATCATGTCGCAAGGCTTTCTTATAGTCCTATTATTATTATTATTATTGATTATTTTTTTTTTTTTTTTTTCTTTTCTTTTTTTTTTTTTTTTTTGCCTCTATCACAGTCCTTCAATTCGACCTGGGTGGTATTTATAGTGTTGGGATTCCGGGTTGCATACCTGCCCCTCCTGTGAGGAGGGTCCATCACTTTTCTTAATATGTGGTGCCGTTTCTAGGTATCACAAACTCGTCTGCATGAGGACCCGGGAGCTACTTCAGCCTATAGTTTTTCCATATTGCCTTTTCAGGGATCTTAGGGATCGTGGCATAGTGATACTATGAATTATGGGTACGATTTCCAACTGGCATATACCCACATTCCTTCTTAGTTTTCTATATTTTCAGATCTTTGATACCCGATTTAGCCATTTTTTCCCATCTCTTCTCTTTCAACTTGGTGGTCCCATGGCGATTAGCGACAATCAATGAGTGATACTTTCTTCTTGACTTTGTCAAATCAACGTCACGTCTGGTCTGTTTGCCACCGATCGTATCACCCTATTTCCGTTTCCTGATAACCATAGTACACCCAGAGGATCTTTGCCTTGATCGTTTCTCTTTTTATCACCCTCCCACAGGTGGGGCTTCGTCTACCACTTGATTTACCTGCAATGGTAGCTGATGTTTTCTTGCCACAGGATCCAGGGGGCTTTTGGCCAGGGCTTTTGCCAATGCAAGGCATGCCGTTTTTGTAATCTGGTTCTGTGGCAAGTCAAACAAACCTCAACGCCGGAAAATATGATAAAAAGCCATAAACACCATGGGCTAGTGCCAGTAATTTCAGGATACAGCGCAGGAATAGTGGGATGGACGAAGGCACGGGAGACAAAAAAAACTCCGCAGCATAAGATCAGAAAACCAGGAAACAAATGACAACTACACAAAGCACACAAACCCGAAGAGCAAATACGGACAGGGACTATAAACATAAACACGAAGAAAGGAAAGGAGGGAGAGGACTCACCTAAGTACAGGAGGACTGACTGTCAACAAATCCGCAAAACAGACGCACTGGGGCAATATCTGGAAAACCCAGTGAAGGACGAGTGGCTTAAAGCAGTGCATAGGGAAGAAGGGACTAAATAAAAGTAGATGAAGACCCAGAAAGAATACAGAGACAGGAGAAAGACCAGAAAAGAACAGAGGACTGGCACAAACAAACCAATGCACGGACAAATACATGAGACAGACTAAAGAAACTAGCCCAGCGAGATGACAATTGGCAATGGCTACCAGAGGGGAGAGCTAAAGAAGGGAAACTGAAGGAATGATAACCAGCGGCACAAGATCAGGCCCTAAGAAAACCAGAGATGTTCAAAGTATGATAGACGGAAATAACCATCTCTCCCAATAGTAGGAAGTGCAATACGAAATTATTTTATTATTAATTGATTATTATTTATTATTATTATTATTTATTATTAGTTATTATTATTATTATTATTCAATTACAAAAAGTTAGTTCGTGGGACGAAATCTTGGAACCTTTCAAGTCCAAAGAAAAATTATAGTAAATGTTGAGGTGAATAGAGATACGAGCAAATCTTCTGTTAAAAAATTAAACCGTTCGAAAAATGTGACACAAACATTAGTAAACAAACTGATAGCGAAAACAAAATACAAATCAATAATAAAAGTTTTGATGTTTTTGTTTGGTATGCAACTCTACTTCCATCTTTCTATTGCAAAATTTGCAACGGTTTCTCACGTCAACCTTCCCATACGCAAGTCGACATCCAGTGGCGCTCCATATGTTTGCTAAAATTATTTATCTCTATCTCTCTCTCTCTTCCTCTTTCTCTCTCCTCTCTCATCAGCTCCGAAATTCTACTCAATAAGAGAATAAAACTGTATTCATTTATGAGCAAGAGGATATTAGCAGAAACGGAGAAAATTGCAGATTCAGACACAGAATGGAATAAACTTATGATGAAGGGAAGGATCCAAATAATTACGGGAAAAGTTGGATTTTTTAATGTCAGAATTTTGGAAATGGAAAAAAATGAAAAAAACCAAAAACATACCAGAACAGGGAAAGGAAGACAAATGGGAAAAATCCTTATTACTCAGTATTAAAACGAAGGAGAAAAACACGGCAAAACCATCATAGGATGAGAATGCGACCAGGGTTTAGTTACGAGTAAACTCAAAAAGAAAAATAGAAAGGTAACTTAGAAGAACTAAACCGAAAATGAAAAGAAAATAGATATAATGAAATTAAGTTGAAACCTGGTATAGTTCCCAAGAGGGACTGGGAATGATGATCAAATTAAAAGGGGTTCCAAAACTTATAGATCAGATAGAAAAAAATAAGGAATCAAGGGGGAAACCCGCAATAATATGGGAAAGGACAAAAAAACAATGGAAAAATATATGGAGAAAAAAAAAAAAAAAAAAAAAAAAAAAAAAAAAAATATGTTAACTCAGAATGTGAAACCAATAAGCGGTAGAATTTGAAATCTTGAAAACAAAAATTGATTGAACATAAGTAATATATAGACCTCCTTAATACTAAAGAAGTTTGACTAAATACACATCCTCTAACTAAAAAAAATTGAAAAATTGGGATGATAATATGTAGAAATCCAACAAGGACTGGACTATTTCTCCTATCTGGTGACTTCAACTTTCCTTTCGGTTAGAATGGAAAGAAACGAATAGGGAAAATAGGAGATTGTGGATGTACTGTCATTACCCACATAAAAAAGAGAGTAATAGTAGTGGGCCCAGGAAGATAGAAAGGGCAATTTGAAAAGCTCATTAGATATGCTACTAGAATACAACAATTCAACACAAATTAAAGCCAAAACCTGCCAAACAAAGAAAGGAAAACTACTTTAGACCTAGTATTTTGTGAAACGAGATGAATTATGTTTAAAAGAAATTAATAGTTTATAATGCGAGGTATTTCAGACCATAATGTCAAGAGAATTAAACAGTTCATTCCCAAAGCAAGTGAAAATAGAGATAAGCAAGAAATGAAAAAAGTGGACGGATATGGAAAATACAAACTTCTTACAGGTACAAAAAAATATAAAATGGGTCCAGAAATTAATGAAGAATTAAACAAACAAAGATCGGGATAACATTTTCGTAAGTGGATGGACAATAAGGGTAAAAATACGGAGATATTATTATAAAATTAAAAATTGGAGCCCCAAATAGTGGGAAAAATATATACCGAAGAAGAAAAGTAAAACCCATCATTCAATGGCATACCAAGAGACAGGAGGATCTTCGGTTCCCAAGAAAATCAGGAAAGTGGAAACAAAAAAGGTCTTGCAAAAGAAAAAAATGTCATGAGACAAAGTTATAGAACTAAAAAGTAAGATAGAAAACTTGCAGAACAAAAGATTATACAATCAAAACGGAAAATGAAAAACGGGACTTGGAAGAAAAAAACCCTATTTAAATATCAAGCAAAACCCCAAACATTTATACTCAATATGACGAAGAAGATTGAATAAAAGAAGAATAGGGAAATAGGCCCTCTGAGAATTGAAGGGAGATTAACGAATGAAAAAAAAGGAATAAATTTGGCAAAAACAATACTGGCAGAACGATCTTAAAGAGAGAATTCACCCCTAGAAGAGAATATGAAGAATGAAGATAATAGAAGTAAGGAAGAAACAAGGGAAGAAAATAGTGGAATATTTAGCTGACATAGAAAATTAATGAAAGCTGAGATTGTGCAGGCAATTAATGAAATTAAAAATGGAGCATGCTTGCAGGGCAGGATGGAAAGTCCCTGCTATTTTGTTAAAAGAAAGTAGGTTCATTCTATCGCAAAGGCCACTTGGCCAATAATTATTTTTAAGGACAAAGTGTTGTAGATACAGGCCAAGATTCGATGATGAGCACAAAATTAGCATATATCACCCCTACCCCTATTCAAAAGTGGGAATCAAAGGACTAGAGGCAAGTAATTATAGGCCTGTTGAGTCTTCTAACATCACCAACTTATGAAAGTGGGTATGAAAGGGTGAATGAAGAAAAATATTATGAAACATTTTAATAAAAAATAATTTGTTTAATATAGGACACAAAACGGTTTCGTACCCGGGAAAAAAGTACAAACAAACCCAAACTGTTAGTCCACCGTGAGTAAAACTATTTCCAAAAAATATGAAAAGCGGAAATGAAAAACAAGGGATGTGGTTTATTTAGACTTTTGACAAAAGCTTTGACAAAGTAGAACCATAATAAGATTTAGCAAAGAAAATTAGAAAGGAAAACACAACATCGTAGATAAAGTAGGAAGATGGTTAAAAGAATTTTACACCAAACCAAGAAAACCAGATAGGTTATTGCAAACGATGAGAAATTCGGATGAAACCAAGGTAATATCCGTGGGGTGCCTACCCAAGCAAGGTACGGTGGGCTAGCTGCAATAGTTGTTTGTTATTATGATTTGAAGACATAAAGGACAGTAACGTAAGGAATTCGGTAGTGGAGTAAGTTTCGATGATGGACACAAGAATAAGTAGAGAAAGAAAATTACTTGTGATGAACGATAGGAACGCTTCTACAAAGAGACCATTAACAAAGTATATGATTGGGCAGAGGTAAAATAAAAGGATGGTCATTTAAACTCTGATAAAATTTGAAACTCAATAAAGTTATGGAGGACAGACAAGGAAGGAAAGCTAAGATGCATATAGGAGGGGAACCTAATTAATGAGACAATCACAAAAATAAGGAAAGCAGTTAAAGACCTTTGGGTTGATCGAGGAACTTAGGAAACATGTTACGCCAACGATCAAATAGCAATTCTGTTGGCCCAACAAAATGATAAAGCAAAAATGGGAATGTTGTTACGGCACTTCAAAACAAGGAAAAGCTGAAACAACACATGATTATGGCTTTATTAAAAACATATGTTTTCGTAGGATCCAACTTGGGAAATATTGCAATATGATATGGTTACCCACAATATCAAAAGGATATTGCACAAAAGTAGCGATGTGTACAAAGGTCCTTTACAAGCTAGAATAGAAGAAGTTAAGGGACCTTAGTACTACTGGGAAAGAACCTTACAATCCTTAAAATTATATAGTCTAGAAAGGAAAGGAAAAGAGAACGCTTACATGATAATTCAGGCATGGAAACAGGATAGAAGGAATAACAGAAAAATATCAATGGAACTAAAAAAATATCAGGAAAGAGCAAGCAGAAGGTAAGATTAAATAGTGCCCAAAACGTATACCAGGAAAAAATAAGGAAAGCACACCAGAGGACATTAATCCACTACGCACCAGCATCGATTAATGCAGGCGTCTATTCAATGCGTTGCCAGCCTCATATGAGGAATATATCAGGAGTGAGCGTAAGAATGTGTTTAAGAATAAGCTCGGACAAAATATCTCAAACTGCATCCCAGACCATCCAAGATTGGAAGATGCAAAAATAGTGACCGGGAAGATGCAAACCTATGCAACCTCTCTGGAGGAACAGAGGAGGGGCCTCACACTGAGGGGACCAGGGGCAACCCGAACGAACCTGTAAGGTCTGTAAGGTAAAGGTAAGCGGTCTTCCTCTCTCCTCTCTCCATCTCTCCTCTGCTCTCTCTCTCTCTCGCTGAATCATCTATTTTTAAAACCGTTCCTTCTCCTCTTCTTCTCCTCTCTCTCTCGGAACATCTGAATTTTAACCATTACCCTATTTTAACCGTTCCTCTCTCTCTCTCTCTCTCCCTCTCTCTCCTCCTCTCTGATCCGCTGGACGATACAATATTGGTAAATACAAGACAAAAACTCACTTGGAAGACGCAAGTGGATGCCAGCAAGCCACTCATGCATGCTGAATAACATTCCCAAATTACAGGATCAAGGACAAATAGTCCTTTGAGAAGTAGGATGCAATTCAGGGAACGAGTTGATATTTGAACCGAGAGAATTATGTTCGATGGAGGACGAAAACTCAGCCGGGGTAAATGGTTACATAAGGGTGATTATGGAATATGATGGATTCTTTTGCAAGAAGCACAGGACACACAACACACACTTACATGCGTTGGAATAAATATAATATTATATATATAGACATTATAATAGATTATATATATATATAGAATATCATATATAGATATATATAATAATATATAGATATTATATAATATATATCCCCCACCCGAGCGAGCTACCAATGTCCTTTAATAGTCTCATTCCGCTCTTAACATCGGAATTAATATATTTTTCAATTATAGCTTAACCGAAGGGGAAATTTTTTCTCGATAAATAGATTTACCTGTATTGGGCGGGGCGAACGCAGGTACATTAAAATCCCAGTAACGTCAGTGGAAGCGATACCACCAGCCAACATTGTAGCTAGAATATATGTATATGAATCACGGGTAATGTGATAGGTTTTATATTTATTAGAACTATATTAATCCCAATTACATATATAATATAACATCAATACCTTATTTATATATATATTAATATATATAATATATATATGTATATAATAATATTACATAATATATATATATATATATATATTATATATAGATTAAGATATTAGCTATATGTGATCGTGTGTGGTGTTGGTATGTGTGTGTGTATGTATAACATATATATATATTATATATATAATTAATATATATAATAGAATATATATAATATCATATATACATAAGAATATATATAATTATATTTATAGATTTATAGATATAGGATATATAACTAAGTATATAGATATATTATATATAGATATATATATCTATATACATATATATAGACGATTAGATCTATTATATATAGCTATCATATATATACTAGATATTATATTATATATTATATAATATTATCATAATATAAAGTACATATATATTATATATTATATATATATATATATAATTATAATTATATATTACATATTATTATAATATATTATATATAATAATATATATATATAGATATATATATATATTAATTATAGATATATATGAATTATATATATTATAATAATATGTAATAATATAGATTTATATCAAAGATATATACATATATATATATAATACTTATACTAATAATATATATATATATATATATATATTATATAATATAATATATATAATATAATAATATATACATACATATAGTATATATATCTATTATACATTGTACAGTATATCATTATTATATAATTATTGAAGATAGGATATATATAATATATATAATATATGATATATATATATTATAGTATATATCATATACATATATTATATACATTACATAGATATATACAAAAAACTCTGCCATGGGAGTATTATGTAACCATGTCACTCCCAAGATAGGTAATTGTTTAAAAAAAAAAAAAAAAAAAACATTATTGTTACGGAAAAACAATAGCAAGAAGACCTAGTACGGAACGGATCTCCTTGTTGACAACCATGAGAGAAAATGGTGAACTTACTGACAAATGGAAAAACGCCCCACTGACATTAGTCACTTGGAATTGCGCTTAGGTCTTTTTTGCTTACATAAGGAGCAGGATATAAGATGATGTCTTGAAATGGATGAGTCGTAAGATTAGATGCTTTACACTTGCTATATTAATGGCAGACGATAAGATGGATGGTATCCACAGGGGTAGTGTTGGTCTTTTCGTCTTGACAGAATAAAGAGTATAGAGCGGTTTGGAAACATTTACTCCAGTAAGTGAAAGATTAGCGAAACTTTAAAGTTTAGGAGTACAGAGTAAAATGGTTTAATTTAAACTGTCAGGTAATAGTAGCAAATTCGCCCCAACAGGAGAGAGCGATGATGATGAGAAAGATTGAATTTGTTTTTAGGAAAAAACTCCAGAGGAGTTGTAGAAGAAACACCAAAGAAATGATTGGTATTTATGGTAGTATTGGGGACACAAATCCTAAGATTGGACATGAAGTAAGGGTTTGTATGGGGCCAAGCATAAATTGGTAATGAACATAGCTATAGTGTCCACTGAGGTTAGTAGTGAGAATGGAATAAGGCCTGCTTCATTTGCCAACTGCAAGTCCGGATGCGGTTGCAGGTTGGCACAATAATTTTCCCCATAAAAGGAATTCACAAACACGCGTGGAATTCACATAATGGGAATTACAAGAAAATCGAATTGATCACTATACATGAGCAACAACAAAAACTTCAGAGGTTCCATTGGTGGATGCACGTGGGTGTCAAAGGAAGGCTGATTGGGATTCAGACCGTAACTCAGTGGATTGCCACCAGTCAAAGATCACAGTTTAATATGAAGATGAGAAACAGCAGCTACGAAAAGGAGAGAGAAATTTGGACACTGATAAGACCTCAAAAAGGACCATTGAGACCATGTAGGATGGAGGTAGTACCAAATAGACTTACGAAACAGATTTGATGTTGTTTTTACAACCTGCTAACGTGAAGATGAAAGACAGACGACTCCAGGAAAAAATCGTGGTGACAAAAAATCAAACGGGTTAAAGAAGAAGCAGACCAAAAAGCACCGGGTATATGGAGGACCAACACAAAGAACATTGGTTTCATGAGTTTTGGATGATGGGATCTGCGGAAGAACTGCGGATGAAAAGGAAACAAAACAAGAGTAGAATTTCTTACCAGGAACAAGAATAATTCAGGCTTTAGGAGAGGAAACTTCGGGGAGGAAAAGAAGGGCAGTCGTAACGAGAAATAAACAGAAGAAACTAGAAGGAGATGCATTAAATAAGAAACTCGATGACATGGAGAGAAACTTGAGAAATGGTATTTAGGATAAAGGAAAGGTATTCTGGAAAAACAAAGACAATGGATATCAAAGCCAAGAAGCAGAATAAAGTGGAATAATGCCAATGAAACGTTTCACAGGTACAGAGGGAAAAGTACTGGAGATATGGAGGAACTATTTCTGCGACGGTGTCCTTTTAAATACAGATGACACCACTCCCAATTTCTATTGAAGGAAGATGTATGCAAGCACCAGATTGAGAGTGCAGGAAACACAAACCAACCGCTGCAAAGATGTGAAGCATCGAAATCATGCAGCCATGAAGAATAAAAAGTCAACCTTGGTTAGGTAAACATAACCAAGCAGAAGATCCTTAAAAATGGCGGCGAGGGAATGGGCACTCCAAAAAATCTTTTGAGCTTCTAATAATTGATCTGGAGAACAAAGAAGACGAGGCAACCAACACGGGAAACGGGCAACATTATCCCAGTACATAAAAAGGGAAATCAGGACAAATATGCTAATTTATAAAGGGATCCAGAATTAGGCCAAAAACCCGCTATAAATGGTCCCAGCCAAAATTAAATTAAACATAAAGGGGGCATTAATTAGAACTCCTAATTAGAAGACAGCATTGGGCGGAGAATATCAATCTGTGGATTCGGAAGAGGGAACGCTGAACAGACGACCAGATTTTTACTATTATACAAGGATAAATGGAAAAACGCGGGGAGTTGGATAATAGGAATATGGTGAGGCAGATTTTTTTTTTTTTCAAGCATGCTTTTTAATTTCAGTCTTATTATTGGCAAATAGAACCAAAACATTACATAAAGCCAAAAACATACTAAATTAGTTTTTATATATTCATTACAAATCTTTCGTATACCAACATGCAATTAAGTTTAATTATCCTTTGTTATTTAAGTTATGTTTCCTTTCAGGCCTAACTGTAAAAAATAGTTCTCACCATTACTTACATCCTTCCAAAAGCAACCTTGATGCAGGCATCCAAACAACACACCCCGTGTTTCCTCTCTCTCGATATAGCTCTCTCTCTCCTCTCTCTCTCTCACCTCTCTCTCTTCTCTCTCTCTCTCTCTCTCCATTTTTCATATTCTTCTCTGTGTCTACTTGCGGCCTTTAATTATTCGCTTAGATAAATAAACCGACCTGGAAATATCCGAGGCTTCGAGACCCAAGAAAAAGTTTAAATTAAATTTATTTCCAACTCACGAATACCTGCGAGAGAATTAGGCTAAGAGAGTATTGACCCACGATAATGGTCCCAAGGTCGCAAGACCTAGAAGATTATTAACTCTGTCGTTTTACTTGGAATAATATATGTATAGTATAAATATATACATTATATTATATATTATATATATATATATATACTACATATATAAACACAACACACACACACCACCACACCACACCAATATATATATTATAATATATAATAATATATATAATATATAATAGACTATATTATGAAAACTTGATCACGAAAGTACATTAAAAACGTGATGCTATGTATAAATAAAGGTTTATTTGCCACGAAGGAAAAACAGTTTAAAAAACGAGTTAGCCGAGTACTTTTCGGTCCTATTCGGACCCTTTCACTGAAGGCATAACTGATTTTACCTAAAAGAAAAACCATTCATCAAAAGAAGGTTTAATTAATAACAAACTGACACTACCAGATTAGACCATAAAAGGGCCGATTTCACTCTACAGAGAGGAGGAGGAAAGTCATAGGATAGCCACCACCTTGAAGGATACCCGCTGGTAAACAAGTGATTTCGTTCCAGAAAAACAGTACATTTTGGAAAACAACAAAAAAACACGAGAGCATATTTACAATACAATATCATGGAATTTTTACACAAATTTTCACAAACCCAAAGAAAATATTAATTAATGGAAAAAGACTGAAAGAAAAATATAAATATTATATACACCTATCGAGCAAAGAGAAAAGAGGGAGAGAGAAATTATCGAACCAGAGAGAGAGAGAGAGATCGAGGAGACGAAGCAGAGAGAGAGAGAGAGATAGAGAGATTAAAATTGATAATGCTCCCGTGTTGTTTTCCAAAATTGTACTGTTTTTCTGGAAGAATCACTTCGTTTATCCGCGGGATATCCTTCAAGGTGTGGCTAGCCTATGGACTCGCCTCCTCATGCATGTAGAGTGAAAATCGACCCTTATGGCTTAATGTCGGGATCCAGTGTTCAGTTTTGTATATTGAAGCCTCTTTTGACTATGGGTGTTCTTGTAAAAAAATCAGTATGCCTCAGTAAAGGGTCTCCGAACGAGGACCCGAAAAGTACCCGGAAATCGGCCATTCCGGTTTTTTTAATTTTTATCCCTTCGTAGGCAAATAAAACCGTTATTATAATATAATATATATATATACTATATATATTATATCTATATATATATATATATATAATTATATATATATATATTTAATTTTAACTATTATACTATATATATGTATTATATGGTACACTATATTATATATATATTATATATAAATACATAATACATATTATAATTATATATATATATAATATTCATATATATACATATATATATATTTAATATATTATATATATATATAATACATAGATATATATGACAGATACATTCACAACTTAAAACCACAAAAATCTTAGATGAAATATCAGGTACCAGAAAACTTTCTGAAATGCTATTTTAATTTATATACACAAGATTCTCACCGGCCAGTTACTTGGCACCGTCCATAAACAGTGCACCATTGAGCCCCAACTTAAATGCAAGATCTTGCTTATTTGGATGGATTTTTCACTTCTCTAAAACTCTTTAGATCAACTGCAGTTGACAATAAGGCTCCGCTACTAAATACCTCCAACTTGGCATGCGCTAAACATATGATTAAGCACAAAATATTTATTTGTCTCCTTCAT
>NC_061098.1:55482027-55499527 GCF_015104395.2 Macrobrachium nipponense | reverse complement strand
GATGTAATTTAAACACAAAATACGGTCTAAGGACGACATAAAGCTATATACGTACCTTCGTATAGACTCTCACTGCAATTTCAAAATAGAGATAAATGACGAAGTTGAAAAATGTTAGTAATAGGAGTCATTAGGAAATCAAATAAGCCCATATAATTTTTCCCTCAAACGTCATGCCATAAAAGATCGACTTGGCGTATCTGCGCAGATTACTGTCGCTTAAACAAGGAAACGACTTCCGATAGTTTCCAGTGCGATGTACCGACGACATCTTACTCTGTTAGGTTAGAATAATTTGTTTTTTTTTTCACCAACTTGGACTACTTAAATGCTTTTACCAGATACCATTACCTAAGTGATTGTACCTCATACACCGTTTTCAGCACACTCAGGGAACATTATCAATTTTTACGTATGCCTCCGGCTTACGTTGCACCCCAATTACAATATAGTGTTTGGAGATTTTTAGGGGATACCCTACATGCCTATATGGATGATCTTGTAATCTTTTCTAATACCTTAGAAGTACATTCACATAAAGTAGAGCTAGTGCTACAGAGACAAAGACAAATAATCTCAGAGTAAAATATCTAAATGTGAGTTTTTTAAAACCGAACATGTTTATCTAGTTTTTATGTGTCTGGTCAAGGTCTTAAAAAGTAGTCCATGGTAAGGTGTCGGCTATTCATCAACTTTCCGGTACCTATTAACGTAAAAGGGGGATACAGCACTTTGGCGCTGTAGTGGGTATTACAATCGTATGTAAATATGTAAACTCTTCAATCATGACAGCTCCTTAACAGATCTTACGAAGAAGAGCGTAGATTTATTATGGTCTGAAAAGCATCAACAGGCGTTCGATATCTTAAAAGCGGAAAATGCAGCTTACCTAACTTAAAAATCCCTGATTTCAAATAAGGAATTTTTTTTTTATTGCAACAGACGCCTCAGACCAAGGGTAAGAGATGGGATTACTTCAGTAATATAAAACATTCTTCCCTATAGCTTTTTATTCACGTAAACTAAAGCCCTCTGAAAGTAAATATGCAGTAATAAGGCAGGAAGGGCTAGGTATCTTTAACTCACTAGTACATTTTAAGTTCAAATCTATGGCTATCCTGATAAAGTCCGTATGGAACATGAGTCCTTTACCGAGTTTTCAAAGGCTTTAATCACAGTCCAAAAGGAACTCGGTGACAAATGATCATTCAGTTTATTGGAGCCAAGATAAGATAAGCTACCTGGGAAAGCAAATATCATAGCTGACGCATTATCCCGCAATCCCGCACCATACAGCAAAGAACCATTAATGGACTAAAAAGACTATAGAAAACATCCGTGCTATGTTAAAACCGTATCTAAAACAAGAAAATTCTTAACCCAAGAGATCGCGAGCATTGAATATCTGGGTCGGAGCGCAGAACTGTTACAAACTGAACAAAGCAAGTGTCAACAGCGATAAGCAAAAACAATAAACACCAAACAATAAACACTTCGTCGAAACGGAAACAGGGTCAGTGGCTAGGCAAAAACAATAAACACTTCGAGCAGAAACCCTAAAGCAAAAGTACATTTAAAGTATGTGTATCAGAATAATGTAATCAAATGTAATATTATATGTAGGTCTGTGACGAGGAAAACTCGAAGAACACAGCAGAGGACTAACGACCAGGTAGTAGTAATAATCTCTCTCATACCAATCGTCATAAACTGGTTGCATTCCGTCATCCAGGTTAACCCTCCTTTTTCACAGAAAGCCAAATCACTGTTTTCTGGCCTACAATGCTTACAGATATAAAAAGCACATAACTAATTGTAACACGTGTCATGAAAACAAGGGATACACTAAGGACACCTGTCAGTTTAAGGGCCTATCCTGTGCCAAATCATCCTTGAAAGAATATACGTAGAATTATTAACAGAATTACGAGTCTGACAGAGGAATAAACACTTCTTAGTGTTAATAGTTCCTTGACACGTTATATAGAATTAATAGCACTAAAAACAAAAAAACACCGCAATTGAGTGCGTTACGAATATTTATGAGTGCTAAATCAAATAAATATGGAATTCAACACATAATAATCTGTGACTCGGGTGGTGTAAATCAATAATAATCTCCTTACACGTTGTGTGAATTCCTTTCCATTAAGAAAACAATAATATATTTTATCACCCAGAGTCAATCGGTTTGGTAGAATAACGGATAATTAAATAGGAAGTGTCAATGTCTTACGAGTTACAACTCGTGATATTGGATCCGAAACTGGATTATAGCGGTTCTCGCGGTTTTAAATACCTTTATCATTATATCTTGTATCTATAGAATTGATGCCGCAAGTAGCCTTATACGGTACGCCGCTAGAACACTTTTCCACATAGTCAAGCCAACCATTAATTTATCAAATATATAAAAAAATATATAAATAAATAAATATAAAAAAAAAAAATAATAAGATAAATATGGATACAAGTGGAGTCAATATAATACACTCCGTAAGAAGTCGGAAGGGTTACAAATTATAATAAAAAAGGAATCACAATAAAATCAATAAGCAAAACGTAACCATAGATAATTAAATATCCAAATATATGCGTAAAGATTTGAACTCTAACTTAACGCTTTAGTAATGACAAATAAGCTAAAAGTTCAAACACATATCCAAAATCTACTGACATATGTCTGTCCCGGTTGATTATATTCGTAGTCAATGAAAAAAAAAAAATAAATAAATAAATAAATAAATAAATAAATAAAATAAAACTAATAAATAATAAATAAAATAAAATAAAAGAGATTTTAAAGTCAGGAAGTCTAGAAGTGAAAATGTTATCTATGAAATAATCCTATATGAATCTTATACAGGGCTAATAATATATATAGAATTTGTATGGAAACCTTTTTCATATAGTTTGAATAAGGAATATTTAATTTAACATAATTACAATTATGCAGTTTTCCAACATGAAACTAATATATTGTTCAATTTTGGTACTGTTTTTTTTCAGACATTCTTCTCATGTGGGTCGAGTATTAAAAAACAAAAAATTTATCCTATAGTCGTATTTATTATAGCAAGTAACGTAACTCTTAGCTGGCTGAGAGCAATCTCCTGCAAGTGACGACGTCATCATTGCCGTATCAGCATTTGTTCCTTTTAACCTCAATAATCTGCTTACACAGGCTTCATCTCGCGATTGCAAAGCAGGTTGCTGGAGAAAGGAATGCTTAGCCCGAACTTCTCATGGGCAAGGCAGACGTTAGGTACAAGTGTCTATCGGTATGCGCAATGCAACTTGCAATCATTTTAAAATTAATAAACAAAATAAGGAAATAGAATTTCTATAACATCAAAATGAATTAATTTTTTCTGAACCTCATAGACATTTAGAAGTATCACGATATGGATAGGATTATTTACTTGCAACATTAGCTTATTACAATCCAGTAAATCACATTCATGGGAAAAATGTCACATTTTCTTGGAAAAACCCAAAGTTTATTTAGAAATTAGTTACATAGTGGGTTTTTTTCGTTGCATCTCCTACCTATTAATAAAGTTTTTAAAAAAATTAACCTCAGAGGATGCGCACGAGAAAATTGAATATGAAACTTTTGTTAGGGCACATAGAATCATGATTAATATTCTCCTACTCTTATGTTGCCTGGCAATCTTACAATTAGCTCCGTTTTCCACTTCTTTGTCTAGTAACTTACTACCAGTAATATCGAATTTTCTTGTGATTCGTAATGATAATATATTTATTTTTAAATTATTAGGATATTTTTACAAGTCATCATAGACCTGGATAGGTTAACTCATTGTTAATGCCGTGGATAAAAAAGTTTGTACAGCTGACTCTTCTGAATTCCAAAATATCAGCGAATTCATGTGGGTTAAGTCTGGTCTAAATGGCTCTCTCCCCTCCCGTATTTGGATGTTGTCTGAATTACTTTGCCCTTGTGACAAAGTATAATTTCACTTGCAGGCTGATTAATGGAACCATGGTTTACAGTATCCTGCAGTACGAGAGTTTCACATCGCAACTTCAAAAATCGTTCGTCGCAGCGGACGACTACAGTCAAGTAACAACCGCCTACAATGTGAAAGGAATAAGCACCATCATGGACTTCTTCGACCGACACCGTATCTCGTCGTTAATCTCGTTTTAATGCGGAACGCTCCGGCGGCTGTCGATCGACTACAATAAGGGACATACTTCGACAATTACGACTCGAAGGATATTCAACTCTACTTTGCTGGCGAAGACCTCGTGCTGGGGATGAGATTTTTTTTTTTTCATCGCGAACGGAATCGTGTAGAATTAGGATGCAGAGAATAAGTATGAGCGAACAAAATAGAACGTTGGACCCGCCCAGGCAAATTTTCCCCTTGCCTTTTAACCATTGAAAAAGGCCGTTTCATTTGGCTAAAGGTGGTTGTCTGGAACTGTGCAATGGACGAAAAGTGTTCGAGAGCTAGTTAAAAGTGAAGTAGTAATAAACCTCGGTCATGTATCCATATATATAAAGTATCATGTATCCTATATATATAAATGATCATAAATAACGGAATCGAAATATATTTTTGAAGTTGTACGCACTAGGCAATCAAATATATATAAATGGTCATAAATAACAGAATCGAAATATATCTTTGCGTCGTAAGAAGTAGGAATCTATTTAAAGTGGCACATAATATAATCATAATTATATGAATCCATATACATATGTATTAACAAATCAGGTAGCCTATATCAATCTGTACCTTTTATCTTACCAATATCTGCAGTTATTATGAGTTAGATATGAATTAATGAATCAGATATATAACAGTTAGCTAAAAATCAACGAATCATCAGCATAAACATAAAATAATTTTATCAATTCATATATGAACTTTTTTATCAGTTAAAATATGACTTTTTATCATGTTAATCTTCATTTCTATGCAATTATCAGAGTACATTAGTATTTTCTGTAGCTATGTATCTTAATGAGATGAAGTGAAAAACTGTATCATTATATATCATGTGATCACTATTGTTTACCAATATCATTGTTTTATATTTTATTACTTGAACTCAATTCATGTACACCATGAATTTTTATTTACTTATACTATATATATTCACATAGTGTCTGTATCACACTCCTATAAGTCAAATGCAAGTCACGTTTGAGTAATATTCAGTGGTTGGTTTTGGTAGCTGACCGAGCTAATGTAAGTGTTTACATAATAAAAATATGGAATGTTAGTCCAATATATATAAAAGATTGCTGCAGGAATGTGATCAGACTAGAGACGCTAAAGATGACGTATACACTAAGTATGTAGGCTAAGTTGACATGCCGTCACTGTAGTCATTCAATTGTTTATAAACATTAGTCCAAGCTCCCTGCTTGAGACAACTACCGCCTACGTGATCTGTAGCGTGTCTCATTTGATTGTGTGTTCGTATGAAACTATGTCATTGGTATGTATGTTCATATGTTCGAACTACTGTCTGTTCCTTCATAACTTGTAACAGAGATGGTAGACGAGCAGAACAGAGTTAGCTATCGTCATTAGAAGACCTGTACCTCTTTACCTAAGCTTTATCATGTAGAGGAATAGGATTAGCCATCATCATTGGCAGAAGCGATCAAGCTATCGTTATTAGAAGACTTGTACAATCATATCTGATCTTCAGCATGTAAAACTTCAGAAGAAATTATATCTATTTTTATACTTAGTGTTTTCTACAAGAACCTCACCGAACCATGAGTTTAACACATCGTCGTAAAGATAATACCGACTTCGTAAGTGATCTACAAAACCCCCCAGACACTCCATTGAAGGAATGGAAGTGCAATACCAACCGACTTAGCGGTATAGACTTATCGCAAGTCTAAACATTACCTCATAGGGCGCCTTATCATACAAGGCACAAGCCCTAATATTGGTGGCCAGCGTACCAGAAGAAACTCTACAACGTCCTACGAAGAAAAATCAGAATAATAAATCATGTATCATAAGAAAGTCAACGACGACGGAAGCAGCAGATTCTTCAAGCAACATAGTATCATCGTTAGTGAGCGACTTCAGAAAACAATAAGAACTCTTCAACGACGACGAAAGCAACAGATTCGTCAAGCAACCTAGTATCATCGTTAGTGAGCGACTTCAGAAAACAATAAGAACTCTTCAACGACGACGAAAGCAACAGATTCTTCAACCAATTTAGTATCATCGTTTAGTGAATAACTTCAAGAAACAAAATCGACGTGTCTTTTTCTTACGACAACGCAAGCTTCGTCTCTCATAGAATCATTCAAGAAAACATCGTTAGTGAGCGTTTCCGGAACTTCAAGAAAAACAAACGAACGCGTCTGCAGCATCGGATCTTTCAAGGGCCCGAATCATCGAAACAACGCGCACGGGGGAAACTGAAGCCAAACCAGGTCATCCGCTAAATAGAGAAGGAGGACCAAGCCGTGTGTCGTTATCGGAACACCGTGACTTCACAAAAGCAAGCTAAGTACAATTTTTTATTCATTTGGAGTAACTTGAGTGTTTCCTTTGCAGGTCGAATTTCGTTATTCCTGTGGCTGAAGTTACGAGACATTCTAATCTTACTTTTTTACAGAAAATATCTACATCATTGAGATTTCGTACTGCGAGTTTTTTATCTTTGAGTGTCTGTTTCCAGAAGTTCTACTGAAATATCATAATCTTATACTATGTTAATTTTATCATTTTGTGATTATTAATCCCTACGTAACAAAATCATATTAAGCAGTGAATATGCGTTTACGCATGGACGTCTGTATTTTATACAGATGCATGATAGGGTCGTTAGCACCGTAGTGATTAGAAAACACACAAAAAACAAGTGGAACACCCGTACAAATCTAGATAAATTAGAGGTAACACTATTTCGGGTCATGACAATAAATGCTCCCTTTGCAAAGTCCCGATCGCAGTTTTTAGCCTTGAGTTTTTGAGTTATATAAACAAAATATCGAACCTCAATGACTCAACTTAACTTTAAAAATATGGCTGGATTGCAAGGAATAACATGTCTGTAAAAAACTTTCATTAGGCTAAATGCGCTGACCAGGATCCCTCACTATTTCAAATTTTAGCAAAGAATGAAGTACAAACAGTTAAGATTGAATGCAGTAGAGATAAGTCGTCTTAATTAGTAATCGCTCAGTACCTAATAGTTCGTCATTCATTGCTTTATACGTAACCAGCAACATATGCTTAAAAACAAAAACACAAAATACGCTTGCCGATGGTAATAAAGAGAAGGATCCTAATTATTACAAAAAGAATAGAAACAGTAGCCCGTTCAGAATCAAACAAGCAAACTCGGTGACTGTGTCACCTAGTCAAGCGGTCAAGGTTAGTTAAATCTGCGAGAGTTTTCAAAGCAAAGCAAATTCCACACAATAAGCGACTCTAGCAGAGTGGGAAAAGCGATGTTGGACCATACATCCCAAATACCTTTTTTAAAATTAAAAAGGAATTTCCCTATGCATCACACGACCGTATAAAGTAATCAGAGCAGGTTTTCGTTTTTTTTAATACATAAGTTATTATGAGTAGTGGTGGATTAAGCCCGACTGTAGCGCGCCGTAAAATAGAATATCTTATTTATTCCTTTAGTACAATTAATTACCAGTATTTACGGACTCACCGTCTGTTGTTCGAACTTCCCTAATGAGAAGTCCGGATAAGCGAGCGCTTACAGATACCTCTATAGTTATAAAAAACATTGATCTGTATCTAGTGTAATTGTAAGATCCATCGAGGGGGTATACAAATATTCATCTTACATCCTGCAAAATAAGGCGTGTTTATCAAAGGAAAATCCTATAAACCTTCAAACATATTAAAAATCCGTTTGAACAAAATGAGACAGTTAATCAAATAATAACTTATATAAAGGAACTATACATTTGTCTCATAAATCGTAAACATTGTTCAAATGACCCAACAAGAATTCTCCCACAACCGCAGCTCGCAATTTGCACGCAAAATCTCGAGAAGCATGCACCCTCGAATGTCTTAGTGCGTGTAAAAAGACTTTGCTGGGAAATGAAATTTTATCCTTCCCGACACTCTGAAATATAACGATTTCCGCGAACAAAGCCCTACAGTTGACTCGCCGCAACATGTTAATCTAGTAATCCACAAAACTACATATATCGCATTTTTTTTATTGTTGCTAATTTTTAATCCCGCCCAACCAGTCGTAGATGAATCTCTCTGATAATCTATCTAAAGTAATATCCGTAAGTCATTCAAGCAGAGGTGATTCAGCAGAATTTTTTTTTTTATTTTCTACCTGAATACCAGGAAGTTTCTCCACTAGCGAGTGATCTCTGGAAAAAAAAAAAAAAAAAAAAAACGGATGTAATTTAACACAAAATACGGTCTAAGGACAGACATAAAGCTATATACGTACCTTCGTATAGACTCTCACTGCAATTTCAAAATAGAGATAAATGACGAAGTTGAAAAATGTTAGTAATAGGAGTCATTAGGAAATCAATAAGCCCATATAATTTTTCCCTCAAAACGTCATGCATAAAGATCGGACTTGGCGTATCTGCGCAGATTACTGTCGCTTAAACAAGGAAACGACTTCCGATAGTTTCCAGTGCGATGTACGACGACATCTTATCTCTGTTAGGTTAGAATAATTTTTTTTTTTCACAACTTGGACTTACTTAAATGCTTTTACCAGATACCATTACCTAAGTGATGTACCTCATACACCGTTTTCAGCACACTCAGGGGACATTATCAATTTTTACGTATGCCTCCGGCTTACGTTGCACCCCAATTACAATATAGTGTTTGGAGGATTTTTAGGGGATACCCTACATGCCTATATGGATGATCTTGTAATCTTTTCTAATACCTTAGAAGTACATTCACATAAAGTAGAGCTAGTGCTACAGAGACAAAGACAAATAATCTCGAGTAAAATATCTAAATGTGAGTTTTTTAAAACCGAACAGTTTATCTAGGTTTTATGTGTCTGGTCAAAGGTCTTAAAAGTAGTCCATGGTAAGGTGTCGGCTATTCATAACTTTCGGTACCTATTAACGTAAAAGGGGGATACAGCACTTTGGCGCTGTAGTGGGTATTACAATCGTATGTAAATATGTAACTCTTCAATTCATGACAGCTCCTTTAACAGATCTTACGAAGAAAGAGCGTAGATTTATTATGGTCTGAAAAGCATCAACAGGCGTTCGATATCTTAAAAGCGGAAAATGCAGCTTACCTAACTTAAAAATCCCTGATTTAAATAAGGAATTTTTTTTTTATTGCAACAGACGCCTCAGACCAAGGGGTAAGAGGGATATTACTTCAGTAATATGATAAACAGTTCTTCCCTATAGCTTTTTGTTTTTATTCACGTAAACTAAAGCCCTCTGAAAGTAAATAGCAGTAATAGGCAAGGAAGGGCTAGGTATCTTTAACTCACTAGTACATTTTAAGTTCATAATCTATGGCTATCCTGATAAAGTCCGTACTGAACATGAGTCCTTTACCGAGTTTTCAAAGGCTTTATCACAGTCCAAAGGAACTCGGTGAGCAAATGATCATTCAGTTTTATTGGAGCCAAGATAAGATAGCTACCTGGGAAAGCAAATATCATAGCTGACGCATTATCCCGCAATCCCGCACCATACAGCAAAGAACCATAATTGGACTAAAAGATATAGAAACATCCGTGCCTATTGTTAAAACCGTATCTAAAACAAGAAAATTCCTTAACCCAAGAGATCGCGAGCATTGAATATCTGGGTCGAGCGCAGAACTGTTACAAACTGAACAAAGCAAGTGTCAACAGCGATAAGCAAAACAATAAACACCAAACAATAAACACTTCGAAACGGAAACAGGGTCAGTGGCTAGGCAAAAACAATAAACACTTCGAGCAGAAACCCTAAAGCAAAAGTACATTTAAAGTATGTGTATCAGAATAATGTAATCAAATGTAATATTATATGTAGGTCTGTGACGAGGAAAACTCGAAAGAACACAGCAGAGGACTAACGACCAGGTAGGTAGTAATATCTCTCTCATACCAATCGTCATAAACTGGTTGCATTCCGTCATCCAGGGTTCCCTCCTTTTTCACAGAAAGCCAAATCACTGTTTTCTGGCCTACAATGCTTACAGATATAAAAAGCACATAACTAATTGTAACACGTGTCATGAAAACAAGGGATACACTAAGACACCTGTCAGATAAGGGCCTATCCTGTGCCAAATCAATCCTTGAAAGAAATATACGTAGAATTATTAACAGAATTACGAGTCTGACAGGAGGGAATAAACACTTCTTAGTGTTTAATAGTTCCTTGACACGTTATATAGAATTAATAGCAACTAAAAAAACAAAAACACCGCAATTGATGCGTTACGAATATTTATGAGTGCTAAATCAATAAATAAATTGGAATAAACACATAATAATCTGTGACTCGGGTGGTGTAAATCAATAATAATCTCCTTAACACGTTGTGTGAATTCCTTTCCATTAAGAAAAACCAATAATATATTTTATCACCCAGAGTCAATCGGTTTGGTAGAATAACGGATAATTAAATAGGAAGTGTCAATGTCTTACGAGTTACAACTCGTGATATTGGATCCGAACTGGATTATAGCGGTTCTCGCGGTTTTTAAATACCTTTCTCATTTATATCTTGATCTATAGAATTGATGCCGCAAGTAGCCTTATACGGTACGCCGCTAGAACACTTTTCCACATAGTCAAGCCAACCATTAATTTATCAAATATATATAAAAAAGATATATAAATAAATAAATATAAAAAAAAAAAAAAAATAATAAGATAATATGGATACAAGTGGAGTCAATATAATACACTCCGTAAGAAGGTCGGAAGGTTACAAATTATAATAACAATGAACTCACAATAAAATCAATAAGCAAAACGTAAACCTAGATAAGAAATAATCCAAATCCCATATATGCGTAAAGATTTGAACTCTAACTTAAACGCTTTAGTAATGACAAATAAGCTAAAAGTTCAAACAAACATATCCAAATCTACTGACATATTGTCTGTCCCGGTGATTTATATTCGTAGTCAATGAAAAAAAAAAAAATAAATAAATAAATAATAAATAAATAAATAAATAATAAATAATAAATAAAATAAATAAAATAAAATAAAAGAGATTTAAAGTCAGGAAGTCTAGAAGTGAAAATGTTATCTATGAAATATCCTATATGAATCTTATCACGGGCTAATAATATATATTGAAGAATTTGTATGGAAACCTTTTTCATATAGTTTGAATAAGGAATATTTAATTTAACATAATTACAATTATGCAGTTTTCCAAACATGAAACTAATATATTGTTCAATTTTGGTACTGTTTTTTTTCAGACATTCTTCTCATGTGGTCGAGTATTAAAAAACAAAATTTATCCTATAGTCGTATTTATTATAGCAAGTAACGTAACTCTTAGCTGGCTGAGAGCAATCTCCTGCCAAGTGACGACGTCATCATTGCCGTATCAGCATTTGTTCCTTTTAACCTCAATAATCTGCTTACACAGGCTTCATCTCGCGATTGCAAAGCAGGTTGCTGGAGAAAGGAATGCTTAGCCCGAAACTTCTCATGGGCAAGGCAGACGTTAGGTACAAGTGTCTATCGGTATGCGCAATGCCAACTTGCAATCATTTTAAAATTAATAAACAAATAAGGAAATAGAATTTCTATAACATCAAATGAATTAATTTTTTCTGAACCTCATAGACATTTAGAAGTATCACGATATGGATATGGATTATTTACTTGCAACATTAGCTTATTACAATCCAGGTAAATCACATTCATGGGAAAATGTCACATTTTCTTGGAAAACCCAAAGTTTATTTAGAAATTAGTTACATAGTGGGTTTTTTTTTTTAATTTTTTTTCGTTGCATCTCCTACCTATTAATAAAGTTTTTAAAAAAAAATAACCTCAGAGGATGCGCACGAGAAAATTGAATATGAAACTTTTGTTAGGCACATAGAATCATGATTAATATTTCTCCTTGACTCTTATGTTGCCTGGCATCTTACAATTAGCTCCGTTTTCCACTTCTTTGTCTAGTAACTACTACCAGTAATATCGAATTTTCTTTGTGATTCGTAATGATATCTATTTAATTTTTTAATTATTGGATATTTTTACAATCATCATAGACCTGGATAGGTTAACTCATTGTTAATGCCGTGGATAAAAAAGTTTGTACAGCTGACTCTTCTGAATTCCAAAATATCAGCGAATTCATGTGGGTAAGGCTGGTCTAAATGGCTCTCTCCCCTCCCGTATTTGGATGTTGTCTGTGAATTTACTTTGCCCTTGTGACAAGTATAATTTCACTTGCAGGCTGATTAATGGAACCTGGTTACAGTATCCTGCAGTACGAGAGTTTCACATCGCAACTTCAAAAAATCGTTCGTCGCAGCGGACGACTACAGTCAAGTAACAACCGCCTACATGTGAAAGGAATAAGCACCATCATGGACTTCTTCGACCGACACCGTATCTCGTCGTTAATCTCGTTTTAATGCGGAACGCTCCGGCGGCTGTCGGAATCGACTACAATAAGGGACATACTTCCGACAATTACGACTCGAAGGATATTCAACTCTACTTTGCTGGCGAAGGACTCGTGCTGGGGATGATTTTTTTTTTTTCATCGCGAACGGAATCGTGTAGCTTAGGATGCAGAGAATAAGTATGAGCGCAAAATAGAACGTTGGACCCGCCCAGGCAAAATTTTCCTTCCCCCTTTTGTTTTTTAACCATTGAAAAAGGCCGTTTCATTTGGCTAAGGTGGTTGTCTGGAACTGTGTAATGGACGAAAAGTTGTTCGAGAGCTAGTTAAAAGTGAAGTAGTATAACCTCGGTCATGTATCCTATAATATATAAAGTATCATGTATCCTATATCTATAATGATCATAAATAACGGAATCGAAATATATTTTTTGCGTGTACGCACTAGGAATCTATATATAATGGTCATAAATAACAGAATCGAAATATTATCTTTGCGTGTACGCAGTAGGAATCTATTTAAAGTGCACATATATTAATCATAATTATATGAATCCATATACATATGTATTAACAATCAGGTAGCCTATAATTCAATCTGTTACCTTTTATCTTACCAATATCTGCAGTTATTTATGAGTTAGTATATGAATTAATGAATCAGATATATAACAGTTAGCATAAAAATCAACGAATCAATCAGCATAAACATTAATAATTTTATCAATTCATATATGAACTTTTTTATCAGTTAAAATATGATTTTTTATCATGTTAATCTTCACTCTATGCAATTATCAGAGTACATTAGTATTTTCTGTAGCATATGTATCTTAATGAGATGAAGTGAAAACTGTATCATTATATATATCATGTGATCACTATGTTTACCAATATCATTGTTTTTATATTTTATTACTTGAATCAATTCATGTACACCCCATGAATTTTTTATTTACTTATATATATATATTCACATAGTGTCTGTATCACACTCCTATAAGTCAAATGCAAGTCAAGTTTGAGTAATATTCATGGTTGGTTTTGGTAGCTGACCGAGCTAATGTAAGTGTTTACATAATAAAAAATATGGAATGTTAGTCCATATATATAAAAGATTGCTTGCAGGAATGTGATCAGACCTAGACCGCTAAAGATGACGTATACACTAGTGTAGGCTAAGTTGACATGCCGTCACCTGTAGTCATTCAATTGTTTATAAACAAAAATTTAGTCCAAGCTCCCCTGCTTGGAGGACAAACCTACCCTCCACTACGTGATCTTGTAGAGTGTATCATTTGATGTTGTTTGTGTTCGTATGAAACTATGTCATTGTATGTATGTTCATATGTTCGAAACTACTGTCTGTTCCTTCATAACTTGTAACAGAGATGGTAGACGAGCAGAACAGAGTTAGCTATCGTCATTAGAAGACCTGTACCTCTTTACCTAAGCTTTATCATGTAGAGGAATAGGATTAGCCATCATCATTGGCAGAAGCGATCAAGCTATCGTTATTAGAAGACTTGTACAATCATATCTGATCTTCAGCATGGTAAAACTTCAGAAGAAATTATATCTATTTTTATACTTAGTGTTTTCTACAAGAACCTCACCGAACCATGAGTTTAACACATCGTCGTAAAGATAATACCGACTTCGTAAGTGATCTACAAAACCCCAGACACTCCATTGAAGATTGGAAGTGCAATACCAACCGACTTAGCGTATAGATTATCGCAAGTCTAACATTACCTCATAGGGCGCCTTATCATACAAGGCACAAGCCCTAATATATATATATATATATATATATATATATATATATATATATATTATATATATATATATATATATATATATATATATATATATATATATATATATATATATATATATATATATATATATATATATATATATATATATATATATATATATATATATATATATATATATATATATATATATATATATATATTTATGTGGTGTGTGCGTCATATATACGCATACACACACACGGATATATATATATATATATATATATATATATATATATATATATATATATATATATATATATATGTATGTATGTATTTATAACTGAATCACGAAAGTTTGGAGCGCTATAAATCCATAAATATAAAGTATAAGCCACGAAGGAAAAATAAACAACGGAGTTTCCGCAAGATCTTTCGACGTTCAACGTCCTTTACTTAACAGATATATATATATATATATATATATATATATATATATATATATATATATATATATATATATATATACATATATATATATATATATATATATATATATATATATATATATATATATATATATATATATAGGTGTGGGTATTGGTATCTATAATATGTAGCTGATATTGCTATTTGTCTTCACAATAGCCCTGACAGATAAAGAAAAACCCTGAGGTTAAGATCAAACCCTGGAAAATTAGGAGCGAAATACCGATTCTTATCCCTCAATTTCATGAAGGTACACATTTACTGATAACACTCTAAGATGACGTAAAAAACCAACTCCCGTGAATCCCAATTAGTGACACGTGTCGACGGCAAAGGAAATGAAAGGTATTTTCCAACTTTAAATATATTCTATGAATCCTCTGTGTTACAGCTTAGTGATGGTATGATATTTACATAAGTACAAAGATTTTTATATACATAAGAGCTGCTTATGTTTGATTTTTCTACTTTTAATATGTCATATGCGTTCCTCGAAATTTTTTTTTTTTTTTTTTTTTTTTGCTGATCTACTGAAATTGTGTTTCATACAACTGTTTGGTAAAAAAGAAAAAAAAACACTCTGTAGATGACACATTTTCTCACTTAGTTCGAAAATGCACCGGAAATTATAATATGCAGACATTCATGAAAGGTATCATAAAAGAAAGAGAGAAATATGGAGTAATTCTTATTTAAGAATGTAAAAGAACTGATATATGAATACACACACACACACACACACACACACACACACACACACACCACACATATATATATATATATATATATATATATATATATATATATATATATATATATATATATGTATGTATGTATGTATGATATATATTGTATATATACTATATATATATAATATATATATATATATATATATATATATATATATATATATATATATATATATATATAAGTCTATCACATTACCGTGATTCATATACATATATCGAGCTACAAATGTCCTTTAATATCTAATTCGCTCTACCTCGAAATTAATATATTTTCATATATGTTTAACCGAGGGAATTTGTTAGCGATTAATAGAATTGGCGGCCGACAACGCGCGAACCATCGACCTCATCAATTCCAGGACTAGCAGTGAAGCCTTAGACAACCCCCGCCACCCCCGCAAGAGATATAAGTTCATGCCGCCTCCCATCTCAAATACCTGCCGTGCTCTGGTGTTTTTTGTTTTGGAGACTGCATCAAGCCCATCTCGTCCTCGGTAGCGTGGTAGTGCTTTTGCCCGCACGTAGTCATTATATAAGTCTATCACATTACCGGGATTCATATACATATATCGAGCTACAAATGTCTTATATATATATATATATATATATATATATATATATATATATATATATATATATATATATATATATATATATATATATATATATATATTATATGTAATATGCGTGTGTTTTAGTGGCTGATGGACAGATATATAGTTAGAAACGATATCTATCTTGAATAAAATCATATCCTCTGACCTCCATATTCATTCTATGATGTCAGAAAACAACTCTTGAAAACTATTAATTATTGTAAAGATATATAACAAAAATATATAATCAATTGGTTACGTTAGAAACGAAACTTTGTCAGTAGATAACATGCACTGTCATTTTGGGTAATTTACAAAGGCAATTAGAGTGCTGTACTTCATAAAATAAGATAAATTTTACACAGAGATCCAGTCTTTCAAAATCTGTATTATAAACAATTGCTAGAAACTCATTTGTCTCTCTCTAAATAGTTACCAAGATAATGAGAGAGAGTTGTTGAATAGTTGGTAATAAATGATTTACTACAGTAGTTAGACACAAATAGCTTGTTGGAACTCGCGCGGAGGTACATTAACACAGAAGAGGCATATTATGATAAATGGTGATGATAACAGTAACTATGGACAGACTATAAAGAACTGTTATTGTGTTATTACAAAGATACTAATCTCGGAAGAGAGGGGTAATGGTTTTCACGAAAGTGCAGAAGAGTATGTGTATCATATATTCATTCTGAATGAAGGACTTTGGATAACCTGAGGAAACAGTTCTTTCTTGATTGTCCCAAATCCTTCTAATACTATGCCATGGGCTATTTCTTACTTCTGTGTTTCCTGGCGGTATTTGCCTTTCTAACTGAACGCATGTCATTATACTGCCTTTTCAGTCAAGCGCAAATTTTTAAAACATCATTGCCTCCTCATTGATTGAGCTTAAACATTTTATTTTATTTCCATCTATTTATGTATATGTTATTCTCTAGTATGAGCCAAGAATGGACACTAATTTATACGCCATCCTATAGCATTATTCGTAAACGAAAAATAAAAGCTTGCTAGACCAAAGCCTCAAGTGATTGTCGTTGAACACGAACTATCTTTTAATATCATTCTTCTCTTACTGCGTTTTTCCATGTACAGTACTACTATATTCCTAAGGACTGAGATCTTTGTTATGACTGTACTCCCTTATCACTGGTTAGCAGTCCAGAAAACGCCTTTGCTATTTGCTGAAATAACCATACTGCCATTTTCTTTCGTACTTTGTACTTGCGTTCAGTTTGCTGACCTTGTAATGACGGGTAGCCAATGACGTAATGCCACTCTACTTACGAGAGACGTGGGAAC
>NC_061098.1:55472027-55477027 GCF_015104395.2 Macrobrachium nipponense | reverse complement strand
TAGTACAGGTGTGTCTCGGAAGACAAGTTTTACTGGACTAGGCATAAAGTTTTATAGCTCGTCTTGTTTTTAACCATAAATTAAATGCTATTTCTACCCTCATCCACAGGACGTTTTCTCACGTGTCCATTCATTTGAGAGAAGTCAGGTTGAGCGATATCCAGTTCACCGAAGTCATTTTTAGCGAAGTTAAATTATGAGCATTTTGAGCGATGCCCATAAAGCGCTGTCAGATTAAGCGAATCTCAGACAGTCTTTGAAAGACGATTTGAGCGAAGTCGATTTGAGCGAAGTCAAATTGAGGAAAGTCATTTTAAGCGAAAATATCGATTTAGGCGAAGTCAAATTGAGGAAAGATGCTTTGAGCGAAACTATCGATTTAAATGAAGTCAAATTGAGGAAAGCCATTTTGAGCGAAACTATCGTTTGAGCGAAGTCAAATTGAGGAAAGTTATTTTGAGCGAAACTATCGATTTGAGTGAAGTCAAATTGAGGAAAGTCTTTTTGAGCGAAACTGTCAAGCAAAGTCTAATTGAGGAAAGCCATTTCGAGTGAAACTATCGATTTGAGCGAAGTCAAATTGAGGAAAGTCATTTGAAGCGAAACTATAATAAACAAAAATATACTAGAAAAATGTGATAGAAATGCAAATGTACTAGAACGTACATTCATTTTTTTGTACATAAAAAAATAAATTATAAAAATTCTAGAAATTCTAGAAAAATACATACGAATATAATAAAAATATATTTTCACTTTTTTTATAAAATGTTTCGAAGAACTAAAGAAGTTTATTCAAAATGTAATATTGTACACAAGGTGCCTCAGGTAATCAGTAGTTTTCTAAATCTCCTCTAGATTCGATAATGCTTTTAATTATTCTTTCTAGGTTCCCGTATTTCCTTTTCTTACCTAAAGGTTCTCCTGAAATTATTCCCAAATACTTCGTCCTTTGTAGGCTCTCTTCACTTCGCAAAGCTTCTATTAGGTGACAACACGAAAGACTCCCTTGGAAAGCAGAGTGGCATCCTTCCACGGCATTATTTGTTCGGGGGAGATCCATTTGAACCCTGCCGAAAACGATCCACAATGATAACGGAAATTTGGGTCTCCTCCTGCGGTTGTTTGTCATTGGGCGGCCAATATAGTTATCTGCAAAATAATCGAAAATAATGTCGAGATCTTCATCATAATTTCCCAAATCTCGCACGGCTTGAAACCCTTTCATGACATCATCCGTAGGGAGAAATGCTGTGCAGGTTATCATTTTGATCAACGTCATAACATTCTCTTCGTTGACATATTTTTCGCTCAGCCCCATGTTGGTCCTTTTTCTCCATACACATCCTGATATGCTTGAGCGTGGGAATACGCATGCTATTGTATTTTTCGAAGCAATATCGAAGTCTATCAAAACGGAGATAGGATCAAGTAAAGGTTCTAGGGATTTCAATTTGTTGAATACTACTTTGTAACTTTCTTCACATTTATTCGTGAGTAAAACATAGATAAAAGGTATAACATATTCTCCTTTATCAAAGCATGTAGTACTGTAAGCATATGTAAGAAAATACTTGGAGCCGTTCTGAATGTTCCGTCAGCTAACCAGTGATGATCGTATCTCAGCCAGGTAGGTAAGACCTTCATTAGTGCCGAAAAGGATAACGCTATCCTCATCAATTATACGACTGTCATAGAGAATGAAATTATCGCCCATGAAATTAGACCGCAAGGATTCCGGGATAGCAGTGGATGCATCTGGTAGAGGGGGTGGGGGTTAGTTTCCCGTAACTCTTCGCCTCCTAGATATGCTACTTTTGACTTTCGCTCCTGGTCCAATCTTTGCAGCAAGTTCATCTGGTAGACCAGGAATAGCATCTTGAAGTAAACGTCTTGGTGGATCGTGTGTTGTTTCAGCAGCTTTGTGGACTTTTTCTTTAACCGTTCCTTCGCCAACTTTAATAGGTTCAGGTGTATGCGAGTGTTCGCCTTTCTAGGTGCAATTTCTATCACTTTCGCACTCCAATGCAGTACTCAATCGTCCTTTGCAACCTTTCACTTCACAACGCCATGAAATTGGCGTTTGAGTAGATTTATCCTTTCTATAAATATAACCTTTATAAACTATCTTGTTTTTGCCACGACTGGAAACTACAATATCCATGATGGTTTAGTTTCGAATGTTTCTAAGAACTGACTAGTGACTACATGATTCGAAATTTCCAAGAATGGAAAAAGAAGTGATGTGCAAATCAGCAAAAGCCAATCAAGTGGTTAACTATTAACGACAAATTGAGCTAACTGCATTCAAGTAGTTAACTATTAAGAGCAAATTGAGCTACCAACCATTCGTGACAATCGCTTAAGATCAACCTTCGCTGAAATTATATTTCGCTCTTAATGTTTCATTCAAATTTACTTCCTTCAAAATTACTTAGCTCAAAACAAACTTCGCTCAAAAGGAATGGAACCGTTTTCTCATACATCCAATTGGTCCTTATTTCACGAGGAAATACTTTTTTTAACCAGTTATTTTAAACAAAACTATTACCCAGTTAATATTTTTTGCAAATAACCTAGAGGAATGTGGAGCAAGAGAGTTTCGTAAAAACTGCATTTCTCTAATTCAGAAAAAAGTTTCCTACTTTAAATGTGAAATTTATACCAAAGAATCCTCTACCCATTGGTTCATTTTCAACAGTCAAGGATCGTCACAGCCCCCTGTTCGCATCCAATATTGCATATAAATACACATGTTCGCGAAGTAATCAAGGACCACAAGTGGGATGTACGAGGAGGTTGTTGTGGGTACGAATTGGCTCTCATAGAGGCGTAAGGTACCGTACAGGATGCAATTTATCAAATTCAGACTACTCTAATATCAGAAACCGTGCTGTACGATGCAGAGGCAATATCAGAGATAAAACTTTTCAATAGTAGGCCGGGTCTCCAACCACCACGTCCTAACTATCCTAGAGGCTATTATTATAAAGAGAACTTTTCCGTCGATAAATATTCAATTGCCGTTAACTCAGTTATATGTTGCCTAGCTATTCCTTTATGCATATTTTCTGTTTTCCAATTTCCACTGGTATTATTCTTTCATTTCGCTCGGTGGGTCTGTTTCCTTGTTCTGTACCCTTTTTGGTGCTTTTTTTTTTATATGTTCATTTACACAGATACTTTTAATGCTGCATTGCCATTTTTGTTAATTTGAAGTATTTTACTTTTTATTTATATTTTCTAATACCATGATTCTATCTATAGTGCAAATTATTTTCCTTATTAGCTTTGAAAATGTGACAAATGTCATGAGAAATCAGCAAGAAATTTGTAAGAATAGAAGTCTTCGTCTCCCTCGTCGACTTGAGGATGTGTATGTTTGGCCGAGACTTCCCCTTATATATATATATATATATATATATATATATATATATATATATATATATATATATATATATATATATGTGTGTGTGTGTGTGTGTGTGTGTGTGTGTGTATATATAAAAGACAATTTCTGTCTGTTTGTTTAACATCAATATCAGAGTTTAAATATAGGCTACATTTTATCAAGGGTCATTTTAAGGGGCCTTATGATGGAAATAGGTTGGAGAAAAGTCGTCCAAAAAAGATTTCTAGTGGCAAATAAAAACTACTAAAACTTGGTTTTATATTTGGTAAACAAAAGTCAAGTTTTAGTAGTTTTTATTTGCCACTAGAAATCCTTTTTGGACGACTTCAGTCGTTACAACTCCCAGGTGACTTACCCGGTTTACAGAGAGACTTGCAAAGCATTGCTCACAAAACTTTCTCTAAATCATCTAATAACTGGTTTCCTTTCTTTCGTAAAGGTGATTATATGTTATTAGAAACCTTATCCAATAACCCAGACATTATCATAACCAGACCGGATAAAGGAAGAGGCACGGTGATACTAAATAAAAATGGCTATGTACAGAAAATGGATGATATTCTCAAAGATACCACTAAATTTGTTGAAAAACGTGTTCTAACATATCAACCTATATTTAAGGTGGAGGTTAGAATCAATAGATTACTCAAAAGTCTCAAAGATCAGAATATCATAACGGAAAGCACTTACCAAGAATTATATTGTTCAGGTTCATCCTATGGTGTGTTATATGGACTTCCTAAAATTCATAAAGATGGTGTTCCTTTACGACCAATTTTGGCGGCATACAATACCCCAAATTACCAGATAGCAAAATTCTTGGTACCATTACTACAGCCATTTGCAAATAATGAATACGTGTTACTCAATTCTGCTAACCTTGTACCTGATATTCTACCACAGGATGTTGACTTACATATGGTGAGTTTGGATGTCGCATCTCTTTTTACGAACATACCGTTGCAGGCGACGGTTGACACCATTTTAGATAAGATCTTTTACGAGGAAAATATTTTATATCATGGTTTTAATAAGGATAATTTTAAGAAACTTCTAGAAACTGCAGTGGAGGACACTCACTTTATTTTTAATAATAAAGTTTTTAAACAAGTTGATGCTGTTTCGATGGGGTCGCCACTTGGCCCAGTTATGGCTAACGCTTTTATGTTCTTTTTCGAGGAACAGATGCTGGATGGGGGTCCCTTATCATATCGCCCTCTCTTTTATATGCGATATGCGATATGTGGATGACACTATTGCTCTATTTAGGTTCCGAGAAGCAGCCGAAGCTTTCTTGGAATATATCAATGGTCTATATCCTAATATACATTTCTCAATTGAGCATGAACAAGAAAACCAACTTGCTTTTTTAATAGGAGCGTCTTTAGAAAAACGACGTTCACAGGTCAAGGTAGTAACTTTTATAGCAGTTGTTCCCTAACATTTAAATTAAATAGTATTTCCACGCTATTACACCGTGCTTATACGTTATCTTCTAGTTGGCATAACTTCCATAGCGAAATCCAATTTTTACTCCAGTTTTTTCAAAACAATTCGTATCCTCAAGCCTTATTCTTTAAATATGTTA
>NC_061098.1:55457027-55464527 GCF_015104395.2 Macrobrachium nipponense | reverse complement strand
GTTTTGATAGGGGTAATATATATATTGCATTCAACCTAATGGTACAAATTTGTATAGCATATTCAAGCCAAGGTAAGGAATTATGAACCAGCATAATTGTTTGGCCTAGTTCCCAAATATAATTGTGATATATTCGTTTATAGATATATACTCAACCATGCAAATGCATTCTAATTTCGTTATAGTTATCTAAACAGGAGTGAAGGATATATGATACAACAGTAGGATATAATATGAGAAGAAGGTATTAACAAAGGTGTTGCACTGTTATATGGAAACAAAAATATATTCACAGCTGCTGTAATTTGTCTCAGTAGCTGAATCTTTGGTATTTGATCTTTCGTGTTCTTCAATCAATATAAAATCATAAACATTATTTTAGTTACTTAATCAAATTAACAATTATTAATCTCATTTTGGTGAGAAGTCTCATAATAAATAATACTCTCTCATAATTTAATTAACATCATTCTCAGGTACAACCTCATGGCGTTGACAATATATAATGTTATAACTTTAAAAAAATTCGGAATAATTTTCATTATCAGTTATGATCTTTGTCTGATTATTTCAGTCTTTATGACATAGATATGCCTTATCTATTTGATTATCAATTTATCTGTTTAATAAAAAATCATACATTATTGCATCGCTGAGCTTAATATTGACGAAGAGAATATAAAATCAAGACTCTCTCTCTCTCTCTCTCTCTCTCTCTCTCTCTCTCTCTTATCCAGTCCACTGACACTTGAGGAGCTTTTAACTGGTTCCTGTGTTATGCTTCGAAAGTTACGGCTGCACTTTCGCCAAGGAAGCTTTCGTCTCCTAATTTGTTGTGGAACTTCCTCTCTCTGGTAAGAAATGCGTCTTGGAAGTTCGTCCTCTTCCGGTTTAGCCAGACTAAATGGGACGTGCAGACATATTAAGCGTTTTATGATCGTACTCTACTTAGATATTATGAAAAGGAAAGAAAGTTTGTTTTTAAAGATATAAAAAATGCTTACGTTTCATCAAGTCCTGGATGAACTCAGGTAATCAGACATTTATGGGGGAAATTTCCCCAAATTTAACACTTCAGATACCTGACCAAAGGCTCACCAGTAGCACTTCTAACCCTCCCACACACGCTGCACACTAAATCATTTACCTTCAACTTACATACGTATATTCTCAAGCTTCCTCAATATTAAGCCCTTTTTTCTAATACCAATGAATTCTTAGCTTATTCCAGATATTCAAATAAATTCGGACTATGTGGGCCCCGTCGGTCAAAATTTAAAAAAAATTAAAAATGCCGTAATAATTCTCCAACTAAAGTGTCAAGCACTTTGTCTTCTCTCTCTAATACTTTTCTCCATTCGTTCACTTATCTTTCACAACACATCTACGCATATTCCCATTTCTTACTTTATAAGATAAACAGTACAGCATAACTTCTTCGATTTACACTCCATTTCCGTAGAGGAGAGGTGGGTTAACATTTGTGCCGTGGGTCCATTTACAATTTAAGTCACCCCTTCATTTTGTTTAGTTCACTCTGCTATTTCATTTTTTTATTATTATTCTGTGACAAATGTTCTCTTATCTTATCATCTTCCTGTAGATTTGCTAACAGGTATCAATAGAAATCAATTCCTACGCTTGTCCACCAGTTATATAGATAAACAACAAACAAATGCATATGCATGTGAACAAATGATTCCCACAGTTTACATATAAGCGAAGGCTTATCTGAAGACTTCAAAACATAAACGAAAAGAAGAACAAGAAGCCATTTTCTTCTCAAGAATGTGATTTTCAGACAACAAAGACCAAAAGAAGACCCATTCACTGACAATTATCTGTCACTTAGCGAAAGGAGGTACAGACAAAACCAGCAAAAGAACGCATCTGAGTCGAGCAACGCATAAAAAAGGAAGTTATCAAACACTCAGGGCTTCGTTCTTACAGACACACTTATGCTAACGACTGACAGGGACAATTTCCATTGTTCTTGACATCGCTCGAAGTTTTTTTAACAATCTCCCCGCTTCATTTGAAGTTTACCTGTCTTAGCTCTTCGTGGTATCTCAAGACGAGAGAGAGAGAGCGAGAGTGGGCTTGGGGGGAGGGGGGGTGGGGGGGGCGATAAGTAATGCACTCTTCTCTCACAAAGAGACAATGGTAATTTGAGATATACTCGTATGTTAGGAATAACGGGGCGCGTTCATATGTCTTTGATTCAGGCGATGCTCTACGAACCTTGTTGCTTACCTTTTGGTTTTTGATGACGTTAAGTTTGACTTTAAAGGAATGCCTATGAAAAAAGCAAAAGACGACATACCTTTATAACTAGATTTAGTCTGTTACATTTATATAAATAATATTCCGATTTATGATGGTGATATTTAAATGGTAATTCCCAGGTAATCTCTTACACATAATAATTCAATCTTTTTTATGATATTATTTATATAAAACGAAAAAAGAAATGAAAAACTAGAATTATACTTATCTCTTTCCACTTGAGCAAGTTATTTGTTTGAAATAGGGCTCCATGAACTTTAGCTTTAATTTCTGTATTATTTATTAGTTTATACTATGCAATTCTTTCCCTACTAAATTAAATAATCATATAATTATGTCGTTAACGAAGACGAGAAAATATATAATTTTTGCATTTAAAAAAAATAGAACTTTATTTACAAACAAGACTGGAAAATATAATTTCAATATTCACTGAAAAGAAAAATAGATTTAATGTTCATAAATAATTTTTAATTTACAATTTTTGTCTTAAATTTGGGAAGGGATAAGTCAGCAAAAAAGGTTTAACAAAATGTTTTAATTTAAACTCCAAAACACACACTCTCTCTCTCTCTGTCAAAAGAGAAATAGAGGCACCCTCCAACTTTGTAGCTAAACTGTGCCTGAATGAAAGCAAGGAGACGATCTCGCCTCCTCCTAACAGTTTTCTGCCAGCCATCTCTGACCTTTATGAACGTTTATGGCAAGCAAGAGTGTAGGACGTGAGGCGATCTCATTCTCTATTCCTCTCAGTGTCTCCAGATGGCCCAAGATACTGAAAGGGGATGGGACTTCGTGTAAATTTCGGAGCCTGTTAAAACTTTGTTGAGGGTCTAAAACACCAGAAATTGTGCCTGGCAGTCGTTAGATTACCACTTTGTTTGTGTATTTATTTATTTTCGGGGCTGAAGGGCACCAAACGTGACTAAGGATTTTGTTTGCACAATGCTTGGCTCACAGCGAAAATGCATTTTATTTTCTTTTGTAAATTTTTCATTAAAGTATGCTCCTCGTCTCTAAATTGAATTTTTTGAGAATTAAAAGGAAAAACCAGTATTCGCTTAATTCCTATTAAAATGTACGTTGCATATAGCTAATAACCATAAATATACATAATAATATTGTTTTAAATGTTAAAAAAAAATTTCCCTACCTCCCATTCTTACTCTTTTGTAAGAATCATTTTCACCAAACGGAATCCCGCGTTCTTAAGACCCATCCATAATCTTTCATTTCCGGGAGAGAGAATTCACCCAAATATAAAAATTGAGGACTGTGCACTTGGAAGGATCTCCAGCAAAAGGATCCTTATAGTCCTTTGTGCTTGAGAAGAAGACGTCCACGATTCGTCTCTATGAAAAAAATGAAATCAAATATTTGTTTACAGATTACTTTCATTCGAATCCTGGAATTATTCCTGCCTTAATTCTTTTATTTATATTGTTATCCTTTGCTTTAGACTTTCCTAAAGTTGCTGAACCTATCCTCATAATTGTATTATCAGTTTTATATCATTCTTTAGTTGAGAAACAAAATATTTCCCTTTATTCTATCTTTCATTTTGTTTTAACATTTTTCGCCCAACTTCTTTTGCTTGGCGCTTTCTCTCGGTAACACTTTGCTCAGTGATAGGACCTCTGCAAGAAATTTAATTTAACTTTTAACACTGTTTCTTGCTGGAGAAAAACAGAGAGAGAGAGAGAGAGAGAGAGAGAGAGAGAGAGAGAAGAGAGAGAGAGAGAGATCAGGATAACACCAGTGAAAATGGAATGGAACTGAGACAAGAATAATTTAGGTACAATAGTAACAAAATTATGGTCAATTGTGACTTTGTTTCCCTAAACGGGTGATTTATTGGAAATTATTAGGCATTAATAAATAAACAAGATATTTGGAAATGATTAAGTATCGAAAAGACAAGAGATGATCATCAAGAAGAATATACACAATATTACCATTGAAACTCACATCATCAAACATCAGACATCAAATTACAGCAGACATCATTCCCATTAAAGTCGAGAGCCTTTCAAAATAGCTTCCGGATCTGCTTATAGATGACCTCCATTACACAACTCCACTGCCATAATGAGAACAATATCGGAATGGTTTCGCTAAGACCGAAATCGGATCCCCATCAGGCGATATCATTCTATCATTCAATGGAAAGGCATTACTTCTCGGGGGAAAGGAAGTAATGGAATCATTTCCATGACAATTCCTGCGCAAAGCGAGACCATTGAGGAGGTTAAGTAAAGAGCCATTTCAAGAACAATGCGGAAGCCCGGGGCAGATCAGAGTAGTTCGTTTGTTTACCGGATAGATGGCACCACGTTGAGTGTCGCTGAACTAGACTGAAACGTTCCCAAAACGTTCACAATGAGTGGACAGGGTTCTCGCGCGTTTAAAATCAAAGCTAAATATTTTGGCCCATTTATCCCAATAGGTCTTTCTGCTCAAAACAAACAGAAAGCGTATCATTGATAATATTACCATTTACAGATACAGGGCACAAATGAAACCATTTTTAGTGAAACGTTTCTGAATACCATCAAACGTACCACATGATCACAAATACTATCTAACCAATGCACAAAGTGGCTATTTCTCGTGAAACTTATGGCAACAACTCCTTTATACTAGAGTGGGTTGATGGGGAATAGAATAAAGACCATTCTCGCCTATTTACGGGTCCTGAAAACATGAATTTACCAGCGTTGTAGTCCCGGATGTGACTGGATGTTGCATAAAAGAGAATATATTTATTTGTGTCTGTTTTAAGTACATGTTTATAGAGTCGTTGTTGCTTTAACACTTAAAGAGCCATTGGTGAGTCAGTGTCACAGAAACAGACAAAATGAACAGATCGTAGACCTGACTTCGACTGAATTATCTCATGAGCAGAGATGATCTTGTTTGACAGAACCGAGATGAAATCGTGGGGGGTGTCTGTCAGTTTATCTATGTACAAACTATTGGCTTTGCATCAGAGATTTGACTTAGTACCCTTACTTTTCCACTGAGAGAGAATTATAACCTTATTACTTACACGATTCCATCATGATTATCGAACAGGAAACAAATGTGTTATTTTCCCTAGTCTGATCAATGTTTCATGGTTTACAACTTCAATGGCATCTAGAATAATGTGTGTTCTGTTATTCTATCAACAAATTACACTTGTAAATGAAGTTATCCTCATTTGCAGGTACAGGGATAACTTTTTAAAGGACTTTTCTTGGTCATGCAGATATTAAAAGGAAAGATTAAGGAGAGCATCTGTGTATCTATCACATACAACCAATAAAGGAAACATGAAAATATTCACATACATTAATTATCAATTATTGGTGATTAATTATTATTACTAGATACAACTGAGATAATCTTTTTATTAATGTCCATACGACAACGACCTTACACTTCAGCTTTCTCTCCCAACCAATCATATGTCTCGAAACAGGGGAATCCCCTTCAAATAATTTTTATGGGAATGTGTTACAAATGAACAACATTTTTCCTTCCATGACTGAAACGAGGTCGTTCAGCTGCCCTTTGTTTTAGGAAATGAGGTCATATCAAGGTACAATAGACGTTTTTCTGTTATTAATGAGTTGATATTCCGTAGAGCTGTCAGGATTCTGATATGAGTGAAATGGCTGTGATCTTCTGCGGGACTTATTTTCATATGTATTATTCATATATACGTATACTATTTATGATTACAGAAGATAGAGAGAGAGAGAGAGAGTTTCGTAAATATTCCACTCATTCATTTCACTCATTCCTACCTTACCAGTTGTTATTACTTGAAGGTACTAAAGAGAGAGAGAGAGAGAGAGAGAGAGAGAGAGAGAGAGAGAGAGAGAGAGAGAATTTCATCGGTTTCCCATTCATTTATTTTACTTACGTCAGCTTTATCGTCTTTTGTCGTTGGGAGGTACTGGGAGAGAGAGAGAGAGAGAGAGAGAGAGAGAGAGAGAGAGAGAGAGAGAGAGAGATTGCGTTGGCTGCTTACGTAACGGACTTAGTCTAGAGACAATTGTCATTCTACCCTTAGGCATCTTCACCAGGAGGTACTGAATAGCTGGTCATTTTGTGACCTGCATGCATAAAGAAGCAAGGAAAGATAAAGAAAACAGTAGCATTTTTTCAGATAAGGAGGATATCCCTGCAGGAATACTAACCTAGGTCACGAGGGCACAAGGTCGTATGAAAGTCATGTTACGAGGGTACAAGGTTAAATAAAAGTCATGCGGTGAATGTGGCAAGTTACACTGCAGAAATAGGATACATTTTATGATGTAATCTAACCAACGTACTGTCGGCCAAAAAACTCTTGGCAGAGTTTCATAATTTTTCGTTCACCTGCCTGACGCACGATTCATGCTTTATTTATCTATTTTTCTTTTCAAAGATGGAAGAAATCATATGTAATGACGTTAAAAACAGTCACTGATATCTTTAGAACAATATGTTATGTTATTGTGTAAAACTATTTCCCATATAACAAAATTGACATGAACGAAACGAAGTGATAAAAAACGTCATATCACAACCATAGATATACATTACCAAATAGATAGGAGACACCTATCACTAGTAGTATCGCATAAACATAGTCTTTAAATTATAATTCCAAGATAAAGTTGAAGGTAGTTGAATTTTTCCATTCGTTAAATTTTACAGAAAACATTGGAATCTCACAAAATGCCATCAAATTTAAAAGCAAAAAAAAAAAAAAAAAAAAAAAAAAAAAAAAAAACATATCCTAACAGTGTGAACCAGGCGACCTCACTCTATTGCTTTTGATATTATGTGCACGGGAATCTAATGTCAATGTGTCATTTATCGGTCTAAGAAACATCCCTCGATGAGCGAGAGACAATTATTGCACTGCATGCGGTGCAAGTTCCTGTTGGAGAGATATCAAGAAAGCTTAATAAATCGGAGAGAATCATACATAGAAAAATCAAATTGTTTAAAGAACGGCGGCAGAATTTACATCTGGCCTAGAGGTGGAACACCTCGAAGCACCAGAAGAGAGCAAGACAATACAGTAGTGTAAATGTTGCTGACAACATTCATTTGTGAATTTGAATTCTAGTGCCTCGTCACTACATTGCTGAACCAGGAATTATGACTGGTGTCTGATGAATACTTTAGATGGAGAGGAAGAGGTTTTTAAATCTACACTTGAAATCTTTGATAGTT
>NC_061098.1:55452027-55454527 GCF_015104395.2 Macrobrachium nipponense | reverse complement strand
AGGGAATCTGTTAAACAATAAATAAAAGTACTTTAAAATTACTTTACAAATTACTCTGAAATTTAACATTTATAAATTACAACACAATTAAAAAATACACACAGAAACAAAAACAAAAACAAAAAAGACCAAAGACCGCTAACCAACCTTATGCAGAGAATTCAAGAGACAGAATGACAATACATAAATAAATGTTAGCTCAGGCACAGTTGTGTGGAGGAGGTCTGGGTATTTAACTGGGTATTTATATTAGAATGTTCGGGATCGGAGAGCCTACAGCCAGTACGGAAACTTAATCCCCGATGGGAGTCGATTTAGATTTTTTGCAGTATTGTCAATGTAACGGAACCGTTCCGAATTTTGTGAAATTTCAATTGTATAAATCTTCTTTATAACAATTGCATTTTTACAAAGACGCTACCAACTCTCTGTTTAATATAGAAATAGGTAATAAATAAAGAGCTATTGATAAACATAACGATCATGTTTCAAAGTTAAAGGTTGAAGTGTTGAATTCTTTTATAGATAGTATTATTTTTAAGAAACTGTTTAACAAATCTTTAAGTGATTTTACTTCGCTCGTACAAGAAAGGCATTTCAGGAAGTTGAGAGGTTTGGGTATTATTATTCCAAATTTTGCCAAAGAAAGAGTGAATGTTTTTGATTTATCAAAACATGTGTTATCTAAACGTGAGGAGTTTCTTTTATCTCTCGGGTTGGAGTTTTGCCTGCCTAATTTCAGACCTAATTATATCAATTTTTTTTCTACCCATAGAGTCGATTTTCCACAGGCTGACAGCATTGCCGTTTAACGTAAACAAAAGCGACTTTCAGAAACAACTCTTCGAACTGTCCCACTGTGCATTTAGAAAATTGAAAACGCGCTGGACTCCATTCTTTAAAAATGAAGATCATCACATCCTTAAACAGCTGGCAAGTAGAAAAGATCTGGTTATTACCAGACTCGACAAAGGGAAAGGAACTGTTTTATTAGATGCAACAGGTTATAAAGAAAAAATGTTGACTATCTTAAGAGACCAAGGTAAGCTCACTGAAATTGGAGCACCTGATTTTTACAATATCACAGTAACTGAGGACAAAATAAACAGATTTTTCCGACTTCTAAAGAAAGAGAAAATTATAGATGATAACACATACCAGGATTTGTTTGTCACTGAATCATCCTTTGGAGTTTTATATAGTCTCCCAAAAATACATAAACCTAATTCACCAATGAGACCAATTTTGGCATCATATAATACCCCTAATTATAATCTAGCTAAATATTTGGTACCCTTTTTAGAACCGCTGACCAAAAATGATTTTACATTCAGTAACTCTTACTTTTTTAGGGATAAAGTTTTATTACAGGACGCTGATTTGAAAATGGCCAGTTTAGACGTTGAACCTCTATTTACAAATGTCCCTGTGGAAGATACTATCGATATTATCTTAAATAAACGTTTCCCTGAGCCAGATTCTGTTTTTAACTATTTCAATCGTTCTGTTTTTAAAACTATTTTAGAACTAGCAGTGCGGGACACTGCCTTTGTTTTTGACGGCAAACTTTATAAGCAAACAGACGGTGTAGCCATGGGCTATCCTTGGGTCCCACTTTTGCCAACATCTTCATGTGCTCGTTGGAAGAACGCATGTTAGATGACTGCCCACTCAGGTTCCATCCACTCTTTTATGGTAGGTTATTGGTGATACCTTCGCCTTATTTAAAAATGACTGTAATATTGACTCCTTTTTAGCATATGTTAATACTAAACATAGTAACATTAATTTTACCGTGGAAAAAGAGGTGAACAATCAATTACCTTTCTTAGACGTTCCTGTCACTAGGGATAATGGCTCATTTAATGCATATGTTTTTAGAAAAAACTTTTACTGGTCTAGGATCCAATTACTATAGTTCTTGTTTTTATGATTTTAAACTAAACTCTATTTTTACTCCCTCCACAGGGCGATTTTTATTACATCGAACTGGCAATCCTTCCACCAAAAATTAGTTTCCTTTCTGGATATTTTGCGAATAATTGCTTCCCACAGACTTTGTTTTATAAAAAGCTCCGTTTGTTTCTTAACAAACAATTCGCTAATGTTCCCAAACCATGTACAGTACCAAAATTAGCTTTTAATGCCAAATTCCCGTTTTTACGTGATGACTCCTTTCGGAAAAAGTTTGCACAAATTGTTCACAAACATTATGGTGCCATTAATCTGAAATTAATTCCAATAAACCCGCTAACAGTCGGTTCCTTTTTCAGATATAAAGATCGATTGGACCCTCTCTTGACCTCCAACGTGGTCTATAAGTGTACTTGCCCTAAATGTAACTCTGGGACATATGTCGGATCCACGAGGAGGTTACTGCGGGTCAGAATCGACTCTCATCGGGGATTAAGTTTCCGTACTGGCTGTAGGCTCTCCACTCCCGAACATTCTTATATAAGAAACCATTCAAAAAATTGTAAAATATATATAGAAAGAAACC
>NC_061098.1:55444527-55447027 GCF_015104395.2 Macrobrachium nipponense | reverse complement strand
TTTACATAAATTTGCCAAGTGATTCAGGGAGTCATCTTGGAGCACATATATGAACATAAATTTCATCTTGCTATGCCTAGGCCATCCTTCAGCTTTCAGCCAAGTTGGGATGTTTGATTAACTAAAGAGTGATTGCATGTCAGATTAAATGTTAATTACCATGTTCACTTCGTCTAACCTAAGCTATCCCTTCAGTCAACCTGACCTGGTGTGGAGTCCAAGATTGCATTAGTTATTACCTTCATTATTTCGTTGATTAATGTTAATACTTTGTTGGGCTGATTTGTTTCTTGATTGTTGAATTCATGTAAATAAACTAAATTTAGAGGACCTGTTGTGTGTCACCTAGCGACCTTCCCCTGTATTTCACAACTCTTAATCTGTTGACTTTCGAGGTCCCCAAATCAGCGACAAGCCTAATTAGGGTAATTGTGTTTTGTGTTCCTAACCTCAACAGTAACTATATATATATATATATATATATATATATATATATATATAATATATATATATATATATATATATATATATATATATATATATATATATACTATATATATAATCTATATATATAGATATATATATATATATATATATATATATACTATATATATATATATATATATATATATATTGCCTTCCCTGTATTTCACAAATCTTAATCTGTTGACTTTCGAGATCCCAAATTACTGACAAGACTAGTCAGTGTAATTGTATTTTGTAATGCCTATCCTCAACCGAAAGACTTGAAGAGATCTTCATGACTCCAGGACCCCTTGAAGCAGTCTTCAGCTCCTGAAACATTCCTGGAGAAACGCCCATTGGATTATAATGTATTCTTAAAGATTTTAAGACTCAAGGATCCTACTCCTAAACAGATCCACAATCTGTCTTTGGAATGATTTCTTTTACCTCTTGGATTACAATGTCTTTTTAAATTCTTAGACTCCAGGATCCTGAAGCCTCAGAATTTCCAGAAGCCTCTGGACAAACACACACACACACTCACACACACACTCATGCACAAACAGAAATGTAGCCGAGGAAACTGATATAATAGACTAGCAGACGGTTAGATGTATAAAAAAAACCTCGTTAATGTTTCATTCAGAGATAAGTGTATCCGAGACTCAGTTGATTGAAAGTTTCAAACCATCCCGGTACTTCCCAGGAAAACCCTGAGTGACATTCAATAAATTGTCTCTTTCTCTCCACTTTTTCTCTCTCTCTGGCTCTTTCCCAACACACATTCAACAATTACTATCGAATTCAGCATCCTTAAGTTCGAATCACACATCAGAGATTCAGAACCATGCATGCTGTAACGGCCGAATTACGACTGAATTACGATGTTATTATGCTCAAGTCTCCATGTGCCACCACATAGTCGTCGAGTTTGACAATACCTGCTAAGTGTTGGCGACAACTATCTGCTGCATGTAGTTGTCAGGTCGAGCCACGACAATTGTCATAAGTCGCCATGTCATGCCAATGTATGAAAGATTATAGTTATGCCCTCTCGACTGACGTTATGTGATTACGACAGACGTAAGTAGCAATCTCGACGTATGGTGCCCATTACAACTTGCGCGATGTACTTGACAACCTCTCAACTTGCCAAGTAGTCACATTGTGACATGCGCGTCCCCAGATATAAAAGGCAGCACCCCAGCCTTTATTCCTATTTTATTTATATTTTGCCTATCATATATTTGGGATTCAAGTTTTTCATTAATTTTATATTCGCTAAGATCTTCTCATATATACATTAATAATACACAAAACAACAACCTTAAAGGAAATATATATTGTAACAATATGAATATTTTTTACTTGTAACCTTTATTTAGCACTTTCACTGAATTTTCTCTTAAACATATGTCAGTGACTTAATTGCAATCAATATAATTTATGAGAATGTTCTCTAATGTTTTCTAATTTAAGTAAAAATTGCATTTTAGATTTCCAGCATTCTTGATGTACTTTGAGAATGTCATATTTAGATAAATATGACACCGAATACAACTCACACAAAAAAATGTAGTTAGGTAATAATATAAATATTTTTAGAAACTGCAGTCATTTCAATTTAATTTATTTCATTGAATCTTGACAATGAACGGAGCCTGCAAGCCTGCAGGGGAGTTAAACTACTCAGGAAACGTGATCTCGTTGAGACTTGCAAGCCATGTTTCCTCTCTGACGCCCTGGGGGAGTCTGGTTTGGTAATAAAGCTTCGTCACAACTCCAGTGACCAGATAGGGCCCCAGGTGTCACCGAAGTCTTTTTGATCTGCCCCATTTATGGCATTACGATTTTTTGTTAAGTTGTGCAACATACAAGCGGTCAACACCACTGACTCGATATGGTCACGCCAAAGACGTATAAGGGTGTGAAACACTGAATCTGTGTGAAACAAGTAGAAAATATTTATCTAATTATTAGATGGTATGCGAAAGGTTTTTCATGTTAAATACATATTATATTTCTGTAGAAAAGG
>NC_061098.1:55424527-55439527 GCF_015104395.2 Macrobrachium nipponense | reverse complement strand
CGGTCTGTCCGTAATAGACTTTATCACACTTTTTGCAAGGAATTTCATATATGCACCCTGGAAGATCTTTAGGAGAATTTTTTATTACTAAACTCTTGACATTAATTATTACTGAAACAACATTTATGTTAAAAGCTTTAAAATTCTAGGAATATCTAAAAACCTTTCATCATAGGTAATTTTAGAATGTTATGCTTACTAAATTCAAGTTGTCATTAGTTGAATAAAATGTTTTTCTAGCTCTTTTCCATGCCACATCTACAAAGTCCTTGGGTATTTAAGTTTCAATGCAATATCATAATAGTTTAATTTCAGCGTCAATAAACTGCGGGCTACAGACACGTAAAGCCCTAGGAACATCCCAGAAAAAACAGAGAATTTAACATTTGATGGTGATTGGAGTAGTAATGAAGAAAAGAGGCAATATTAGTTGATTTTCGAAAGACTGAAAAGGTGAAATTTGTATCATTTCTATGGACAGTTATATCAAGAAAATTCAAATTACAATTTCTTTCTTCCTCTACAGTAAATTTTAAATAGAAGGGACTAAATTATTGAGTATTAAGGCATTCCTGGAGGTTTTTGTGAACTGGCCAAATACAGAAGATATCATCCACGTACCTAAACCAAATAAACTTTTTGGGGCAAAATTCTTGGTAAGAGTTTTGTCTCAAAAAATTCCATGTAACTATTGCTAAGGACAGGAGATAAGGGATTACCCATAGCCATGCCAAACTTTTGTACAAAAAATTCCCCATTGAAAGACAAAATTTACTATCTTTGATACATAACCTTATGAGACTAATGAGATTTGCTACACCTTAAGGGAATGTCATGACGCTCTAATTCCTCTTCCAAATATCAAGTAAGTCATAAACAGGCACTTTTGTAAATAAAGAGACAACATCAAAACTAACCATATTAAAATCATAATTCAAATTTAAACTATTCAATTTGTTTATAAAATCACATTGTTTTTACATTCGTGTTAGAATATTTCCTACCAAAGGAGTAAGAATTTTTACAAGCCATTTAGATAAATTATACGTAACTGAGCCCACTGAACTAATGATTGGTCTGATAGGGTTATTGATTTTATGTGTCTTGACTAAACCATACATGTAAGGTAGGGAGGCGCATTGCGGTATTAAACTGTTTAATTAAATGGTCCAAGCCCTTCAAAATGGATTTAATTTGTTTATTAAAATGGGAGTTAACTGTCTGTGTAGGGTCAGACCTCAGTTTCGTATAAGTATCAGTGTCATTTAGCAATGTCATTATTTTACTTATATAGTCACTTTTATTCATTATTACCACTGCATTAGATTTTATCTGTTTTTTGTCACTTCACTGTTTCGTCTTCTTTAATTTTCTTAAAAGCCTGGAGAAATCTCACGGGTACATTAGGGGGAGAAGGTTTACTCATAGCACCATACACAATACCTTTACAATATTGATATCATCAGGGCATAGGTTTTGATTCAATTTTCTAAATAACAAAAGGATTTTGAGATGTCGACACAGTCCAGGTTACCATTAAATACACCAAAGCTAACCCATATCCCAAGCCGTTGTCGTAGCACTATCCACTGGTTTGTCAGATAAATTAATCATGAAGTCCACGTTGGCATGCTTAGTCCAGTCGCTTTCCGCAATAAGATTTTTCAGCTTGACTTGGAGCTTCCTTTCAAGACGGTTGCAGCACTTTCTCAATTTTCCGTAGCAATAATCCAGCATCCGATTCTTCCGGTTCCTGATGATATCAATATTTGTAAAGGTATTGTGTATGGTGCTATGAGTAAACCTTCTCCCCCTAATGTACCCCGATGAGATTTCTCCAGGCTTTTAAGAAAATTAAAGAAGACGAAACAGTGAAGGTGACAAAAGCAGATAATCTAATGCAGTGGTATAATGAATAAAAGTGACTATATAAGTAAAAATAATGACATCGCTAAATGACACTGATACTTATATGAAACTGAGGGCTGACCCTACACAGACAGTTAACTCCCATTTTATAAACAAATTAAATCCATTTTGAAGGCTTGGACCATTTAATTAAACAGTTTACACCGCAATGCGCCTCCCTACCTTCATGATGTATGGTTTAGTCAAGACACATAAAATCAATAACCCTATCAGACCAATCATTAGTTCAGTGGGCTCAGTTACGTATAATTTATCTAAATGGCTTTGTAAAATTCTTACTCCTTTGGTAGGAAAATATTTCTAACACGAATGTTAAAAACAATGTTGATTTTATAAACAAATTGAATAGTTTAAATTTGAATTATGATTTTAATATGGTTAGTTTTTGATGTTGTCTCTTTATTTACAAAGTGCCTGTTTATGACTTACTTGAATATTTGGAAGAGGAATTAGAGCGTCATGACATTCCCTTAAGTGTAGCAAATCTCATTAGTCTCATAAGGTTATGTATCAAAGATAGTAAATTTTGTTTCAATGGGGAATTTTTTGTACAAAAGTTTGGCATGGCTATGGGTAATCCCTTATCTCCTGTCCCTTAGCAATATTACATGGAATATTTTTAGACAAAAACTCTTACAAGAATTTTGCACCCCAAAAAGTTATTTTGGTTTAGGTACGTGGATGATATCTTCTGTATTTGGCCAGTTCACAAAAACCTCCAGGAATGCCTTAATAATCTCAATAATTTAGTCCCTTCTATAAAATTTACTGTAGAGGAAGAAAGAATTGTAATTTGAATTTTCTTGATGTAACTGTCCATAGAAATTATAGAAATTTCACCTTTTCAGTCTTCTTTCGAAAATCAAGCTAATATTGCCTCTTTTGTTCATTACTACTCCAATCACCATCAAATGTTAAATTCTCTGTTTTTTCTGGGATGTTCCTAGGGCTTTACGTGTCTGTAGCCCGCAGTTTATTGACGCCTGAAATTAAAACTATTTATGATATTGCATTGAAACTTAAATACCAAGGACTTTTGTAGTGTGGCATGGAAAAGAGCTAGAAAACATTTTGTTCACTAATGACAAACTTGAATTTAGTAGCATAACATTCTAAAATTACCTTATGATGAAAGGTTTTTAGATATTCCTAGAATTTTAAAGCTTTTAACATAAATGTGTTTTCAGTAATATTAATGTCAAGAGTTTAGTAATAAAAAATTCTCCTCAAAGATCTTCCAGGCTGCATATATGAAATCCTTGCAAAAAGTGTGATAAAGTCTATTATGGACAGACCGGCAAATCTCTTCACAGCGTCTCAAGCAACATCAATATTCTGTGAGAACTGGGCAAATATCGAATGCATTATTTGTACATATGAGAGATTTAGACCATCCTATTAACTGGAGTCAAGCAAGAGCCTTAGTCCCATGTAATGACACAGTTAAAAGGAATATCATTGAATCTTGTTTTATCAAATCAAATAATAGAAATGTTCTAAATTTAAGTCTGGTTTATTTAAACTTGATGCTTTCATAAGGAAAAAAAATATAGATAAATATAAGCAACAAAATTAATATATTCAGTTTTTACATGTTTTGGACTGTAAAGATACTTTGTAATTTCGGTTAGGGTCAGAATCTGTTTAAGTTTGTGACCGTGTGTATCCGATAATCCTGGATTATCCCTTTTAATTATTACCTTTTGATAATTAACCATCTGTATTCCTGATCTTGTTTGTACCTGAGGCCTTCCTCTCCATTGTACTTTAGTAGCTCCTTGACAATGTCTGAGTAAAGACGAAAGTGCTTGGATTTCTGCCTATCATTTTCCCGTGGTATTCGCTTATATATATACATATATAGGTAGTATATATACATATATATATATATATATATATATATATATATATATATATATATATATATATAGATATTGACATTTCTATTGAATATGGAATTTAAGCCAAGCACTGGGACCTATGAGGCCATTCAGTGGAAACTGACAGTAAAAGGGTTATCAGGTGTAACAGGAGGAAAACCTCGCAGTGGCACTATGAAGAAATTGTTATGAGGTGGAAAGTAAGATGGAAGAAAGAGAATATGAAAGGAGGTACAGTAAAAGGAGCCAAAGGGGTTGCAGCTAGGGGCCGAAGGCACGCTGCAAAGAACCTTAAGTAATGCTTACAGTGCACCGCATGAGGTGCACTGACGGCGCTACCCCCTTACGGGGATATATATTTTGCAAAGCAGCTGATTTCTGGTGTAATCGACTTTCTATGCAACTAGTAACCATCCAAAAAATAAGAAAAAATTAAAAAAAATCTCCTTCTCTCTATTCATAGGAAAATTAAAACATCTTTCAGGGCTTTGTCTGAATACCCACATACAATAAAGGAATAACTTATAAACCCCGACTGAGTTTAATAAGCAACTTTGATTCAGTGGCAGAGGAAATTCTTATACTTTTCTGGCACCAAATTCACTAATGATCTCCGCGTGACCTTTTCTGATCAGTAAATTCTGAAGCTTTCGTACGAAAGACATTTTTGATTGGGCGAAAGGCCTCGACGCGCAGTGATTTCGCGTTCTTGAATTTCCCTGTGTTGATTTTTCGCTAACGAACGCAGCCCGGTATTTCACAGTTTTGCGCGCTTTTCCGTTGCTCAGTTTTTCTTAATGAACGGACGCTTTTTGTCAACGTTTACGATCGGTGTATATCTGAGTTCGATTTTGGAATAGTAACGTTTACGTATCTGGAATTCAGGTAATTATCAAAGTTTTTGTGATGTTTTTGTTTGTTGTTATAGTTTTTCGGGTAATTATTAAAGAACTATAGTTTTTAAGTCATGTTGTTAGTTATAACATCCCAGATGAATTCTTTAATTTAAGAAGCACAAAAATGTGATCATTTATAAGATTATGATGGTATTTTTTCTAATTACATATAAATAAGCTCATTTACACACACGTTATTGCAGTCCTGAGATTTTGTTCCGTGGTTCGAGCCCGTGGGACGGCGAACTAATTATTAACTAAACAATTCCCCTTCGGTTGACATGTATGAAAATGCATTAATTCCTAGGAAGAGCGAATTGGATATTAAAGGACATTTGTAAATGAATGCTTATATTATATATATATATATATATATATATATATATATATATATATATATATATATATATATATATATATATATATCTGTGTGTGTGTGTGTGTGTGTATATATATATATATATATATATATATATATATATATATATATATATATATATACATATATATATATATATATATATATATATATATATTATATATATATATATATATATATATATATATATATAAGCGAATACCACAGGAAAATGATAGTCAGAAATCCAAGCGCTTTCGTCTTTATTCAGACATCGTCAAGGAGCTACTAAATAGTACTTGAAAGGAAGCTCCAAGTCAAGCTGAAAAATCTTATTGCTGAAAGCAACTGGAACTGAGCATGCAACGTGGACTTCATGATTAATTTATCTGACAAACCAGTGGATAGTGCTACGACAGCGGCTTTGGGATATGGGTTAAGCTTTGGTGTATTTAATGGTAACCTGGACTGTGTCGACATCTCAAAATCCTTTTGTTATTTAGGAAAATTGAATCAAAAACCTATGCCCTGATGGATATCAATATTTGTAAAGGTATTGTGTAGGTGCTATGAGTAAACCTTCTCCCCCTAATGTACCCGTGAGATTTCTCCAGGCTTTTAAGAAAATTAAAGAAGACGAAACAGTGAAGGTGACAAAAGCAGATAAATCTAATGCAGTGGTAATAATGAATAAAAGTGACTTCTTCTTCTTCTTCCTAGCTTAAACCCATTGTTATATGGGGTCGCCATTGCGAATGAATCGTCTCCATCGATTTCTGTCTTGTGTCTCGTCTAATTTATACCTTTCAATTCCATATCTTCCCTTACGCAATCACGCCATCTCTTTCTTGGCTCTTCCCTTCTTCCTTCTACCCCGCACTTCCATTTCCATCGTATGTCTTTCCAACATGATGTTCCTCCCTTCGTAATATGTGTCCATACCATCGAAGCCTTCCTTCCTGTATTTTCTTCGATATTTCAGCTACCTTTGTCGATCCTCTTATATACTCATTTCTAATCCTATCTTCCCTTGTTTACTCCCGACTCCATCTCAACATTCTCATTTCTGCTACATCCATCTTCTTCTCCTCGTTTTCCTCATACTTCCTGTTTCTGTTCCATATAACATTGCTGGTCTGACCACCGTCCTATGGAACTTTCCTTTCAATTTCAGAGGACCTTCTTGTCACAGAGTACCCCTGATGCAGCCCTCCAGTTATTCCATCCTGCCTGAATTCGGTGTCCTCACCTCTTGGTCCATGCTTCCACTATCCTCTGTACTTTCTTATTTCATCCCCATCCAATCTTATGCTACTTCCACCATACTCAGTAATACTAGAACACATATATTCGGTTTTTGATCTGCTTATTCTCATTCCTCTCTCCTCAAGTGCTGCTCTCCACCTCTCCAACCTCCCTCCAACTCCAACTCCTTCCCCTCTGAACACAAACACAATGTCATCAGCGTATAATATGCACCATGGCACTGCTTCTCTAACATCCCTGGTCATTACATCCATCACGATGTTGAAGATGAATGGGCTAAGTGCTGACCCCTGGTGTAGTCCATCTCCTATCTCAAATCCATCTGTCTCTCCAACATACTCCTCACTCTAGTATACACATTTCCTGTACATCTCTTGAATAATTCTGACATACTTTTCCGGCACCATCTTCTCCCTCAAAACATCTCCATATTCTTGCCTTGGCACTCTGTCATAGGCCTTTTCAAGGTCTTATGAATACCAAATGCAGGTCTCGTTGTTTTTCTCTGAATTTCTCCATTAGCTGCCTTATGCAAATATTCCATCCGTTGTGCCGCTTCCCTTCATAAATCCTAACTGTTCCTTCCCTATTCTAACTTCCTCTCTCAGCCTGCTATCTATTATTCTTTCCAAAATCTCAACATGTGAGACATTAGTTTTTATACCTCTATAATTACTGCATTCCTGGACATCACCTTTACCTTTAAATATAGGTATCAATATGCTTTCCCGCCATTCTTCTGGTATCTTTTCCTGTTCGAATATTTTTACCATCAGATCATACAGATGTCTACCCCTTCCTCTCCTAAGGCTTTCCAAACTTCGACTGGGATTAAGTCAGGTCCTGTTGCTTCCCATTCCTCATTCTTTTTAAGGCTCGTATCACTTCATCCCTAGATATCCCCATTACCATTCTCATGTTTACTTGTCCATCCTCTCTTACAAGTCTTTCATTTTCTTCATTTAGCAGTTGTTCGAAATACTCTTTCCATCTTTTCAGGATGTCTTCTTCCTTTTTTATGAGCCTACCATTCCTATCTTTCATTTGCTTAATATGGGTGATGTCCTTTGTTCTTTTTATTTCTTACTTTTGACAGTTTGAGCATCTTACTCAAACCCTTCCTTGGTTTCCAGTTCATTATAAACCTCCTCATATGCCCTTGCCTTAGCTTGAGCTACCACCCTTTTTACTTCTTTGTTTCTTTCTCTTAATCTTTCTCTGTCCTCCTGCAGCTGTGACTCTTCAAATCTCTTCTTGCCTCCGCCTATTTTACCCTTCACCACTTCCCCACTCTTCTCCCACACCAGCTCTCCTTTTCCCCCCATACTATTCCAGATGTTTCAAACCCCTAGTATCTCCTTTCCATGTCTTCTAATCACTGATGCATTATGCTCCACCATTCTCCCACATCTTCAATTCCCAGATCAACCTCTCCCAGCACTCTTCTCTTGAACTCTCTCTTCTTATCATTCTCCCTCCCTAACAATTTATACCACTTGATTTTATTTACCCCATTCGTTTTCGTTTTCTTTTCTCTTTTCATCCTTAAATCCATACAAAGGAGCCTATGTTGGGGGGCCACGTGGTCACCTGGATAACTTTACAATTCCTAATTCTTCCACTTCCACCACCTTGATCTATTGTAAAGGAGGTAATCTATTTGTGTGCACCTACTGCCACTCCTGTATGTTATCAAGTGCTCCCTCTTCTTTTTGAAGAATGTGTTCACTACTGCCATATCAGGAGGACACGGCAAAGTCCACTATACTCTCTCCTTCTGGGATTCTCTCCCCAATCCCATGTCCTCCATGACACGTTCAATTACATCCTTTTCATTTCCGACATGTCCATTAAAGTCTGCCCCCACTACAGTCCCTCTCCTGCTCTTCCAGTTCTTGCGTTACCTCACTCATTTCGTTCCAAAAACGGCTCTTTTCTTCCTCTGTGCAGCCCACTTGTGGAGCATAAGCGCTAATGATGTTCATTGTTTCCCCTCCATAACATATCTTCACTCTCATAATGCGATCATTCTTTCTACTCACTTCCGTAACTGCATTCTTCATTTCCCCGGGGCAACACTACACAACCCCATTCCTACCCATGCTCATTTGCTCCACTATAGATTAGCTTGTAGCCATCCTCCCCCAGTTCTTTAGCTTTATTACCCTTCCATCGAGTTTCCTGCACACACAAAATATCCACTCTCTTTATCCTCATCAATTCCGCCAACTCTCTTCCTCTTCCTGTCATAGACCCACGCCAGAACCAATGAAATGAATAAAAGTGACTATATAAGTAAAATGACATTGCTAAATGACACTGATACTTATACGAAACTGAGGTCTGACCCTACACAGACAGTTAACTCCCATTGTAATAAACAAATTAAATCCATTTTGAAGGGCTTGGACCATTAATTAAACAGTTTACACCGCAATGCGCCTCCCTACCTTACATGTATGGTTTAGTCAAGACACATAAAATCAATAACCCTATCAGACCAATCATTAGTTTCAGTGGGCTCAGTTACGTATAATTTATCTAAATGGCTTGTAAAAATTCTTACTCCGGGTTTGGTAGGAAATTTTTCTAACACGAATGTTAAAAACAATGTTGATTTTATAAAACAAATTGAATAGTTTAAAATTTGAATTATGATTTTAATATGGTTAGTTTTGATGTTGTCTCTTTATTTACAAAGTGCCTGTAGATGACTTACTTGAATATTTGGAAGAGGAATTAGAGCGTCATGACATTCCCTTAAGTGTAGCAAATCTCATTAGTCTCATAAGGTTATGTATCAAAGATAGTAAATTTTGTTTCAATGGGAATTTTTTGGTACAAAAGTTTGGCATGGCTATGGGTAATCCCTTATCTCCTGTCCTTAGCAATATTTACATGGAATTTTTTTGAGACAAAACTCTTACCAACGAATTTTGCCCCAAAAAGTTATTTGGTTTAGGTACGTGGATGATATCTTCTGTATTTGGCCAGTTCACAAAAACCTCCAGGAATTCCTTAATAATCTCAATAATTTATTCCTTCTATAAAATTTACTGTGAGGAAGAAAGAAATTGTAATTTGAATTTTCTTGATGTAACTGTCCATAGAAATGATACAAATTTCACCTTTTCAGTCTTTCGAAAATCAACTAATATTGCCTCTTTTCTTCATTACTACTCCAATCACCATCAAAATGTTAAATTCTCTGTTTTTCTGGGATGTTTTCCTAAGGGCTTTACGTGTCTGTAGCCCGTAGTTTATTGACGCTAAAATTAAAACTATTATGATATTGCATTGAAACTTAAATACCCAAGGACTTTTGTAGATGTGGCATGGAAAAGAGCTAGAAAAACATTTTATTCAACTAATGACAAACTTGAATTTAGTAAGCATAACATTCTAAAATTACCTTATGATGAAAGGTTTTTAGATATTCTAGAATTTTAAAGCTTTTTCAACATAAATGTTGTTTTCAGTAATATTAATGTCAAGAGTTTAGTAATCAAAAAATTCTCCTAAAGATCTTTCCAGGCTGCATATATGAAATTCCTTGCAAAAAGTGTGATAAAGTCTATTACGGACAGACCGGCAAATCTCTTTCACAGCGTCTCAAGCAACATCAATATTCTGTGAGAACTGGGCAAATATCGAATGCATTATTTGTACATATGAGAGATTTAGAACCATCCTATTAACTGGAGTCAAGCAAGAGCCTTAGTCCCCATGTAATGACACAGTTAAAAGGAATATCATTGAATCTTGTTTATCAAATCAAATAATAGAAATGTTCTAAATTTAAGTCTGGTTTATTTAAACTTGATGCTTTCATATGAAAAAAGTTGTAGATAAATATAAGCAACAAAATTAATATATTCAGTTTTTACATGTTTTGGACTGTAAAGAAACTTTGTAATTTCGGTTAGGGTCAGAATCTGTTTAAGTTTGTGACCGTGTGATATCCGATAATCCTGGATTATCCCTTTTAATTTTTACCCTTTTGATAATTAACCATTTGGTATTCCTGATCTTGTTTGTACCTGAGGCCTTCCTCTCCAATTGTACTTTAGTAGCTCCTTGACGATGTCTGAATAAAGACGAAAGCGCTTGGATTTCTGACTATCATTTCCCGTGGCATTCGCTTATTTATGAAGTCACGTGCATCTACTGTGTTTTTTAAGCATATATATATATATATATATATATATATATATATATATATATATATACATATATATATATAATATATATATATATATATATATATATATATATATATATATATATATAGTGTGTGTGTGTGTGTGTGTGTGTGTGATTCTTTTGAATGGTCTGCAAGTAAAGCTCTGACGGAGACACTTATCCCAACTGAAAACTTTTACTTAACATCGGATAGAAAGTATTTATTGCGGTGAGTATTTTATAAATAGAGGCAGCCAGTAAGAAAGGAATAAAGGATATTTTTGTGCGAACAAAAATACGAGAATCTAAGTAGTATTACCGTCATATTTCAGTCACTGGCTTAGGTGAGATTGAGACAGATTACAGAAGGCTTAGACGTACAGAATAGGAAAACTGGAAAGTAATCGTCTAAGCAAAAATGTCACTAGGGATTACGAAATGGATAAAAACCGACTCTAACCAGAAAAATAATAATATAATAAAGTTATGAAAATCAAGTTAATAATACATAAAAGAATTAGAATTTTATCGTATAAAGTGAGATATTTGAATCTGTATGAAAATTCCATAAATGAAATGTGATCTGCAGAAAAAAAACATTCGAAAAATGACTTTATAAAAGACCACAAAAATATGGAATAACGTCGTTAATCTGTGAAATGTTTCCTTATTAAAGTAAAAAAAAAACTGCTTTTCAATAGACACGGGTATCTTCTTTGTTTTATATATAAAACCAGATGTATCTTTTTTAACATAAATACATCTGGTTTTATTTCTAAAAATATCAATGTAAGGGTATCACATCCTTACAACAGACAAAACAAAAAGAAAATTCATTCGTAACCAGGCGTAGATGTATGATATTAAAGAAGAGATACCGGACTTGTAAAGGTTGTTTACACTTGAATTGTGTCTCAGTTGTCCACACTCACTTTGAAAAGAATTTCAAAGGTGAAAGTTCGCGCAAATCGAACCGGAATCGAATCTTTATGGCTAGTTCCTCTTTCTTTCATTTTTTTCAGTTCATTAGTTCAGAGATAATCGTGATTATCATAGTTTTAGTTATGTGTATATATATATATATATATATATATATATATATATATATATATAATATATATATATATATATATATATATATATATATATATATATATAATATATATATATATATATATATATATATATAAAACATATATATATATATATATATATATATATATATATATATATATATATATATATATATATATATATATATATATATATATATATATATATAAACGATTACTTGCATTTATTATCTATACTTTTTGTTTATATATACCCAAATATAATCTTATGCAAAAAGTGATACGAACGAAAACTTAGAAAAAACAAAAAACTAAATTCAGAATAAAGGAAAAAAAGGGAGTAAAATGGCAGAAAAGGAGAGAAATAGAGGGCAAAACGTGGAGAGAAATTGGAAGAGGAATTGTAATTCAATCGCACCAGAGTCCAGCAGGGAAAGAAAAATAGATGTTGTCCTCTCAATTGCTATTGTTTATAGACCAAACATTTTTAAACTAACTTCTTTCTTATAAAGCTTAAATTAGATTTGTTCCATACATTCTTTGTCTCTTAAATATAATTGGAGCATATTTACATTTAGTGCAGAAATAGTAATATGTATTAGTTTAGTCTAATATTTCTTTTATTATAAATCAAAGGCAATTGGTGTTGTCTTTAAGAACAAATATGAGAAAGTAGAGAGCATGTTTTATTATCAGTAGTATTATTATATTCATTATTATTATTAGCTACAGGCGCTGTGACACTCTACTATGCTGCGTGAACTCGGTTCTTCGTTGCCCTGCAAATGAATTTTGTATGGGAAACAAAATTCAAAACAAAACCCATGGTCCACAATTAGCGACTTGGAATTCTCTTCAAGTGTTTCATTGTCGCTCCTTTGTCTCTTTGTTTCACGATTGCGGTTTAATCTTTCCTTTCTCTCCTCACAACCTTCATTTGCCTTTCTGTTAGTCATGTTTGTAAGTTTTCAATGAGCGTGCGTAATTATACTGTTTGCTCTCAATAAGCGCAGAGGAGCGAGGTTACACAATATATGTCACAATGGCGCACTGAAAATAGTCGTTAAAAAACTGGATTAAAACGTATTCTTGAAGACGTCTCCACGACTCCAGGATCCCTTGAAGCAGTCCTCAGCTCCTGAAGCATTCCTCGAGAAACGTCCATTGAATTGTAACGTCTTCTTAAATTCTTCATGACTCTAGGATCCTGTGAAGCTGTCTTCAGTTCCTGTCGGACCCGATTTTCCCGCAGAAATCTTCGAGGCTTTTCATCTCCAGAAAGGACCGAATCCCATTCCTTCTCCTTGAGAAATCCAAAGGCCTCAGAACCTAAAGATCGTTTTGAAGCCTTCGGAACCCCCAGAAGCCTCCAGAATTCATCTCCGAGAACGCGGGCTTCCCCCAAAGAAATATTCGAAGCCTTTCGTCTCCGATTTCTTCTTCATAAAACTATGTTCTTTCGTATTACGAAAGAAATCTACAAGCTACAGAGATTGTCTTGAAGCCTTCTGAAGCCCCAGAAGCTTTCAGAATTCCCAGAAGCCTTCGGAATTAACAAATGCCTTCGGCATTACCAGACACCTTTGGAATTCCCAGGAGCCTTCTGAATTCCCACAAACCTTCTGAATTCCCAGATTCCTTATTGTTACCCAAGGGAGAAAAAGAAAGATCCAGTTGGAAATTACTATTATTATTAATATAGATATAAAAGATTATTATAAGTGACTGAGGAATAATTTAAAGAAGAAAGATATTCTTGTCTATTGAATTATAATTTTTACAGACCTTCTCTAGTTGTAACTATGAATCAGTAATATCTTTAAATTTCCATGAACAAACTTCTCTCTCTCTCTCTCTCTCTCTCTCTCTCCTCTCTCTCTCTCCTCTCTCTCTCTCTCTCTCTCTCTCTCTCTCTCTCGATAGTATCCTCAGATAACTTCAAACGGAGCACTAAAACTGCTGAAAGTTTGGTAAAGTCAAGAACAATGGGAATTATCAGGCAGTCGTATAACAAAGACTTTTATTATTCAAAGCAACTTCTTTAAATCGGTTCGTTATGTTCGTAAGGAAAATATAACGAAATGTTTTATCGAACGTAGAGTCTTTTATGACAGAAACTTAAAGTGTCAAGCTGAGATCTGTTTTTGTCATATTGCTATAGCTGTAGGTATAAGAGGTAGGTATATATGATTTTGTGATGAATTGTATGTTTTCTAAAAGGTTAAATACTTGATTTTTACCAAGTCTTTCTAAGATTTTTTGTATGTAAATAGATGATAAGTCTACACGTATGTGCCCACAAACATATGCATACACACACACGCACACACATAATATATATATATATATATATATATATATATATATATATATATATATATATATATATATATATATAATAGAGAAAAACGTTTGGCGCAGGCAGGCCACAGCATATGATAGGACAGGGTGACAAGGAGATAGCCGGTCATCAGGTGATAATACATTTATTGCCGACGCGTTTCGTAACACATAGTTATATCATCAAGGCTAAAAGAGAAACAACACAATTAAAACACAGAAACATAACTTTGACTTTAAGAGTCTCAATAAATACACAAAAAAACAAACATAAAATGAAAGCAATTTAAAAAGCACCTGCTAGACTAAAAATCCAATCCAGAATTTTCAAATATCAGAAATCATGCAAAAATTTGTAAAACCACCATCAATTATACTGATTTCTCTGTCTTGGGCCAACAAGCCGTTTACACGAACTGCTTATATTAGAGTCGTTGTTTATTGAAGCAGTTGTGCCCAAGTGAACTCACACACTCCTCTGTACAGTTGTATCTGGGTTGAACCGGCTTTCTGTCGCTGCTTCTCCCTTCTTTCATAATCACTCAGTCTTCAACTTTTTAGTCTAGCAGGTGCTTTTTAAATTGCTTTCATTTTATGTATGTTTTTTTGTATATTTGTTGAGACTCTTAAAGTCAAAGTTATGTTTCATGTGTTTTTAATTTGTGTTGTTTTCTCTTTTAGCCTTGATGATGTAAACTATGTGTTTACAAAACGCGTCGGCAATAAATGTATTATCACCTGATGACCGGCTATCTCCTTGTCACCCTGTCCTATCATATATATATATATATATATATATATATATATATATATATATATATATATATATATATATATATATATCTCTCTCTCTCTCTCTCTCTCTCTCTCTCTCTCTCTCTCTCTATATATATATATATATATATATATATATATATATATATATATATATATATATATATATATATATATATATATATATATATATATATATATATATATATATATATATGTATGTATGTATGTATATATATGTATATATTTGACTGTGAAATATTTTCTGTTAAAACAGATTTCCATTTAATAAGAGGAGGAGG
>NC_061098.1:55418533-55424027 GCF_015104395.2 Macrobrachium nipponense | reverse complement strand
CCTCCTCCTCTTATTAAATGGCAAATCTGTTTTAACAGAAAATATTTCACAGTCAAATTATATACATATATATACATAACCTATACATACACACAAACACACACACACACACACTATTATATATATATATAATATATATATATAGATATAGATATATATATATATATATATATATATATCTATATATATTATAAATATATATATATATATATATATAATAATATAATATATATATATATAGATTATATATATATATATGTATGTATGTATGTGTATTAAGATATAATATATATATGTATATATAATATATATATAATATATTAATATATATATATTTATAATATTGTGTGTGCGTGTGTGTATGCATTGTTTGTGGGAACATACGTTTAGACTTATCAGCTATGTACATACAAACAATATTAGAAAAGACTTGGTAAAAATCAGTATTTAACCTTTAGAAAACATACAATTCATCACAAAATCATATATACCTACTTTTATACCTACAGCTATAGCAATATGACAAAAACAGATCTCAGCTTGACACTTTAAGTTTCTGTCATAAAAGACTCTACGTTCGATAAAACATTTCGTTATATTTTCCTTACGAACATAACGAACCGATTTAAAGAAGTTGCTTTGAATAATAAAAGTCTTTGTTATACGACTGCCTGATAATTCCCATTGTTCTTGACTTTCCCCAAACTTTCAGCAGTTTTAGTGCTCCGTTTGAAGTTATATCTGAGGATACTATCGGAGAGAGAGAGAGAGAGAGAGAGAGAGAGAGAGAGAGAGAGAGAGAGAGAGAGAGAGAGAGAAGTTTGTCCATGGAAATTTAAAGATATTACTGATTCATAGTTAACTAGAGAGGGTCTGTAAAAAATTATAATTCAATAGACAAGAACTTCTTTCTTCTTTAGATCATTCCTTAGTCACTTATAATAATCTTTCATCTATATTAATAATAATAGTAATTTTCAACTGGATCTTTCTTTTTCTCCCTTGGGTAACAATAAGGAATCTGGGAATTCAGAAGGTTTGTGGGAATTCAGAAGGCTCCTGGGAATTCCAAAGGTGTCTGGTAATGCCGAAGGCATTTGTTAATTCCGAAGGCTTCTGGGAATTCTGAAAGCTTCTGGGGCTTCCGAAGGCTTCAAGACAATCTCTGTAGCTTGTAGATTTCTTGCGTAATACTACAGAACATAGTTTTAAGAAGAAGAAATCGGAGACAAAAGGCTTCGAATATTTCTTTGGGGGAAGCCCGCGTTCTCGGAGATGAATTCTGGAGGCTTCTGGGGGTTCCGAAGGCTCAAAACAATCTTTAGGTTCTGAGGCCTTTGGATTTCTCAAGGAGAAGGAATGGGATTCGGTCCTTCCTGGAGATGAAAAGCTCGAAGATTTCTGCGGGGAAATCGGATCCGACAGGAGCTGAAGACAGCTTCACAGGATCTAGAGTCATGAAGATTTAGAAGAAGGGTTACAGTTCAACGGGCGTTTCTCGAGGAATGCTTCAGGAGCTGAGGACTGCTTCAAGGGATCCTGGAGTCGTGAAGACGTCTTCAAGAATGCGTTTTAATCCAGTTTTTTAACGACTATTTTCAGTGCGCCATTGTGACATATATTGTGAACCTCGCTCCTCTGCGCTATTGAGAGCAAAACAGTTATATAATTACGCACGCTCATTGAAAACTTACAAACATGACTAACAGAAAGGCAAATGAAGGTTGTGAGGAGAGAAAGGAAAGATTAAACCGCAATCGTGAAACAAAGAGACAAAGGAGCGACAATGAAACACTTGAAGAGAATTCCACTTCGCTGATTCTGTATAGTGGGCTCTCCAGGCTAATTGTGGACCATGGGTTTTTGTTTTGAATTTTGTTTCCCATACAAAAATTCATTTGCAGGGCAACGAAGAACCGAGTTCACGCAGCATAGTAAAGTGTCACAGTACCTGTAGCTAATAATAATAATGAATATAATAGTACTACTGATAATAAAACATACTCTCTATTTTCTCATATTTGTTCTTAAAGACAACACCATTTGCTTTGATTTATAATAAGAAAGAAATATTAGACTAAACTAATACATATTACTATTTCTGCACTAAATGTAAATATGCTCCAATTATATTTAAGGGACAAAGAATGTATGGAATAAATCTAATTTAAGCATTTATAAGAAAGAAGTTAGTTTAAAAAATGTTTGGTCTATAAACAATAGGCAATTGAGAGGACAACATCTATTTTTCTTTCCCTGCTGGACTCTGGTGGCGATTGAATTACAATTCCTCTTCCAATTTCTCTCCACGTTTTGCCCCTCTATTTCTCTCCTTTTCTGCCATTTTATACCCCTTTTTTTCTTTATTCTGAATTTAGTTTTTGTTTTTCTAAGTTTTCGTTCGTATCACTTTTTGCATAAGATTATATTTTTTGGGTATATATAAACAAAAAAATATCAGATATAAATGCAAGTAATCATTTATATATATATAATATATATATATATATATATATATATATATATATATATATCTATATATATATATATATATATATAATATATATATATATATATGTAAGTGTTTACTAATAAAATATGGAATGTTAGTCCATATATATAAAAGTCTAAAACTAAAGAGGTCAACCAGATTGCTTGCAGGAATGTGATCAGACTAGAGACGCTAAAGATGACGTATACAATAAGTATGTAAGCTAAGATAACATGCCGTCACCTGTAGTCATTCAATTGTTTATAAACATTAGTCCAAGCTCCCTGCTTGAGACAACTACCCCGACCTATTATTCAAACGGCCTACGTGGTCTGTAGCGTGTCTCATTCGATTGTGTGTTCGTATGAACTATGTCATTGTAGGTATGTTCATATGTTCGAACTACTGTCTGTTCCTTCATAACTTGTAACAGAGATGGTAGACAGGCAGAACAGAGTTAGCTATCGTCATTAGAAGACCTGTACCTCTTTACCTAAGCTTTATCATGTAGGGGAATAGGATTAGCCATCATCATTGGCAGAAGCGATCAAGCTATCGTCATAGAAGACTTGTACGATCATACCTGATCTTCATCATGTAAAAACAAAACTTCAGAAGAATATACTATTTTATACCTTGTGTTTTCTACAAGAACCTCACCGAACCATGAGTTCAACACATCGTCATAAAGATAATACCGACTTCGTAAGTGATCTACAAAACCCCAGACACTCCATTGAAGATGGAAGTGCAATCCCACCGCTGCCACCAATATTAGGGCGTGTACGCACTAGGAATCTATATATAATGATCATAAAAATAACGGAATCGAAATATATCTTTGCGTGTACGCAATAGGAATCTATTTAAAGTGCACATATATTATCATAATTATATGAATCCATATACATATGTATAAACAAAATCAGGTAGCCTATAATCAATCTGTTACCTTTTTCTTACCATTATCTGCAGTTATTTATGAGTTAGTATATGAATTAATGAATCAGATATATAACATTTAGCATGAAAATCAACGAATCAATCAGAATAAACATTAATAATGTTATCAATTCATATATGAAAATTTTTTATCAGTTAAAATATGATATTTTCATGTTAATCTTCATTCTATGCAATTATCAGAGTACATTAGTATTTTCTGTAGCATAAGTATCTAAAGAGATGAAGTGAAAAACTGTATCATTATATATCCGTGATCACTATTATTTACCAATATCATTGTTTATATTTTATTACTTGAATCAATTCATGTACACAATGAATTTTTATTTACTTATATATATATATTCATAGTGTCTGTATCACACTCCTATAAGTCAAATGCAAGTCAAGTTTGAGTAATATTCAGTAGTTGGTTTTGGTAGCTGACCGAGCTAATGTAAGTGTTTACATAATAAAATATGGAATGTTAGTCCATATATATAAAAGTCTAAAACTAAAGAGGTCAACCAGATTGCTTGCAGAATGTGATCAGACTAGAGACGCTAAAGATGACGTATACAATAAGTATGTAAGCTAAGATAACATGCCGTCACCTGTAGTCCATTCAATTGTTTATAAACATTAGTCCCAAGCTCCCTGCTTGAGACAACTACCCCGACCTATTATTCAAAACGGCCTACGTGGTTCTGTAGCGTGTCTCATTCGATTGTGTGTTCGTATGAAACTATGTCATTGTATGTATGTTCATATGTTCGAACTACTGTCTGTTCCTTCATAACTTGTAACAGAAGATGGTAGACAGGCAGAACAGAGTTAGCTATCGTCATTAGAAAAGAACTGTACCCTCTTTACCTAAGCTTTATCATGTAGAGGAATAGGATTAGCCATCATCATTGGCAGAAAAGCGATCAAGCTATCGTCATAGAAGACTTGTACGATCATACCTGATCTTATCATGTCAAAACTTCAGAGAATATACTATTTTTTATACCTTGTGTTTTCTACAAGAAACCTCACCGAACCATGAGTTCAACACATCGTCATAAAGATAATACCGACTTCGTAAGTGATCTACAAAACCCCAGACACTCCATTGAAGATGGAAGTGCAATACCAACGACTTAGCGTATAGATATCGCAAGTCTAACATTACCTCATAGGGCGCCTTATCATACAAGGCACAAGCCCTAATATATATATATATATATATATATATATCTATTATATATATATATATATATATATATATATATATATATATATATATATATATATATATAATACCTATAGTATATATATATATATATATATATATATATTATATATATCTATATATATATATATACACATAACTAAAACTATGATAATCCACGATTATTTCTGAACTAATGAATTGTAAAAAAAAAAACGAAAGAAAGAGGAACTAGCCATAAAGATTCGATTCCGGTTCGATTTGCGCGAACTTTCACCTTTGAAGTTCTTTTCAAAGTGAGTGTGGATAATTGATTACGCAATTCAAGTGGTAAACAACCTTTACAAGTCGGTATCTCTTCTTTAATATCATACATCTACGCCTGGTTACGAATGAATTTTCTTTTATTTTGTCTGTTAAGGATGTGATACCCTTACATTGATATTTTTAGAAATAAAACCAGATGTATTTATGTTAAAAAAGATACATCTGGTTTTATATATAAAACAAAGAAGATACCCGTGTCTATTGAAAAGCAGTTTTTTTTTTTTACTTTAATAAGGAAACATTTCACAGATTAACGACGTTATTCATATTTTTTGTAGTCTTTTATAAAGTCATTTTTCGAATGTTTTTTTTCTACAGATCACATTTCATTTATGGAATTTTCATACAGATCATATATCTCACTTTATACGATAAAATTCTAATTCTTTTATGTATTATTAACTTGATTTCATAATTTTTTTATATTATTATTTTTCTGGTTAGAGTCGGTTTTTATCCATTTCGTAATCCCTAGTGACATTTTGCTTAGACGATTACTTTCCAGTTTTCCTATTCTG
>NC_061098.1:55411033-55413533 GCF_015104395.2 Macrobrachium nipponense | reverse complement strand
TGTGAAATCATACTTAGCTTCTGATCTGACTCGAAAAAGGAGAGAGGAAAGGAAAGGAGGAGACGTAAGGGATTCTTCCTAATCGGTGGAAGCGTTAGATTGTGTAAAAGAAAAATTAAATAAAAGCTATGAATGTCCGTACGGAATCATTATAGACCCACCTAATTTGTACCTTTGGTAATGACGCAAAAATACACTAAACAAAACCAGTACATTTGTGATAGAATGTAAGGCAATCGGTTATTTATTGATTTTAATAGATACACGTTGATAAAAGATGGAAATGAATGTATATAACCCTAATATATAACCACAAACAATAATTTTACTTTATATGATTACATCAGCAAGAGATACGAGTAGAGGGTTGTTGTAGTTGCTAGGTTTTACTATGTGATCCTGAATACACAGACTAAAGGTCGAATCACACATCGGAGAAGAAGCAAGACCTCAACTGGCGTAATGTGCTTGATTTGGCGCAATAGAAAGAAACAGCTGATTCGACACCATTACGATGTACGCAAAATACAATTACGATAGCATTACGTACTTCGAGATGAGATTACCGATGTACATAGACGTACATCTATGTCACTGATGACCTATGCCCCGCCTACTTTTAATGGTTCTTTGTGGACGGCAACTGCCGTGAAGGCAGTTACGACATACTCAATACACATTTCGACATACTTAACAACATGGTGAAATACGCAATCATGTCGTGAACATGTTGGATTGTATATAAAAAGCGAGTGGTAAGAATTCAGCACTCATTCCTGTTCCAGGCACAGATAGAGACACAAGATGGAGGACCGAGAATTTTTGAAGGTGATAGTTGACAACTTACATGATCCTGAATTAGCACTGACTATGTTGGATCATTACTATGCCCTGGAAGAATTGGCAATTACAACTCCAGGACTGTATTGGACCTTTACCTGGATTTCAGAGGAGCTTTTCAATGAAACTGATGAAAATCTTTCACTCTACATGTTGCAATTACCCTGCGGTTCCTACAAGAGCCTGCCCATCCAATTCCGAGTAGCTCCCAGAACAGTCTGTGGTATTGTGCCTCAAACTTGCAGGCCCATAATGACTGCGTATGGAGATGAAGTGATGCAGCTACCCACGACTCCAGAGCAATGGAAGGAAGAAATCCGTGGGTTTGAAGAATGCTGGATTTCCCATAGACCCTTGGAGCAGTAGATGAGAAACATCAAAATCCAGATCCCACTGCGAGGAGGAACCCATTGACTTCAATTATAGGAAATTCTACCCTGTAATTCTACTTGGTGTTGCTGTACGTCGGTGTTGGTGCCATAGGATCCGAGTCTGATGGTGGTGTTTTGTGATAGACACAACTCTGCCGAATGCTTGATCAGAACGAAGTCAGTCTGCCTGCCCTGAAAGATTGCCAAACGAGACTGAAGATAAACCCCCCATCTCCATTCTTCATTGGAGATGGCACCTTTACTCTGAAAAATTATAAGATGAAACCGTACAATGCACGAAATCAGACCGCACATGAGCGCATCAGGGTGAGACGTACAGTTGTTAATGCTTCTGGTATACTAGTAAACAGGTAGATATTGTTCATAAATATTATACTATCTTTATTTGGTCTGATTGTTTAAGAGCGTATTAATATGAAACACCTTTTGTACACCCTCCCTTTTCTACAGAAATATAATATGTATTTAACATGAAAAACCTTTCGCATACCATCTAATAATTAGATAAATATTTTCTACTTGTTTCACACAGATTCAGTGTTTCACACCCTTATACGTCTTTGGCGTGACCATATCGAGTCAGAGGTGTTGGGGCTGCTGTGTGTTGCACAAATTATAAAAAAATCGTAATGCCACAAATGAGGCAGATCAAAAAGACTTCGGTGACACCTGGGGCCCTATCTGGTCACTGGAGTTGTGACGAAGCTTTATTACCAAACCAGACTCCCCCAGGGCGTCAGAGAGGAAACATGGCTTGCAAGTCTCAACGAGATCACGTTTCCTGAGTAGTTTAACTCCCCTGCAGGCTTGCAGGCTCCGTTCATTGTCAAGATCCAATGATTTAAAACAAGAAAGTGATATAACATTCCTGTACATACTTTATAAAATTAAATTGAAATGACTGCAGTTCTAAAATATTTATATTATTACCTAACACATTTTTTGTGAATTGTATTCGGTGTCATATTTATCTAAATATGACATTCTCAAAGTACATCAAGAATGCTGGAAATCTAAAATGCAATTTTTACTTAAATTAGAAAACATTAGAGAACATTCTCATAAATTATATTGATTGCAATTAAGTCACTGACATATGTTTAAGAGAAAATTCAGTGAAAGTGCTAAATAAAGGTTACAAGTAAAAAATATTCATATTGTTACAATATGAATATTGTAACAATATTTAAGGTTGTTGTTTTGTGTATTATTAATGTATATATGAGAAGATCTTAGCGAATATAAAATTAATGAAAAACTTGAATCCC
>NC_061098.1:55403533-55406033 GCF_015104395.2 Macrobrachium nipponense | reverse complement strand
TCCCCCTGGGTTACGACAGGGGTTCCGTTCTTGAGACGCGTCGTAAGCCGAAAATCGTCGTAAGCAGGAACAATCGTCAAAAATCCTAAGAAAACCTTACTTTTAATGCTTTGGATGCATTGAAAACTATGTAAAACTGCATTCTTATCCAATTTTATCATCAAAAAAACCTTCAAATATAGATTATTTTGCATTTTTGGTGTCATATTTTCATCTCCCAGATGAGCGTTGTAGGCATTGTAACCCTAGAGCATGCGTTGTAACCCTGGAAACATGCGTTGTAACCCTGGAAATAACGTCTATTGACAAGTTTCGTAACCTCGGAACGTCGTAAGCCGACACCATCATAACCGGGGACTGCCTGTATATTTATATAAAGACCTGATCACAGGTAAAGTATAGACACAGGAAGTCTACATAAGTTTATAATCAAAACATATGTAGGTGTGGTAGTAAGTCTCTATTGGTGACCCAGGAAGGATGGGTGTTAAACTCTTCCCTGTTATCTTCTGGCATCATTAACTCTCGTCTGGTGACTCATCCGGTGGTCGGATGTTGTTGGACACCTGCTGGAAGAGCGGCCTAAGGATTACCTCGTCGATGTCATCTGATTTCCAGTGTCCTCCTACCAGGTCATATTGTGGGTTTGATTGATGATAGCTGATTCCAGCATCTTCCCTTTTGTGTGGACAGCTAATTTGAAAACCAGCTCTGTCCCTAATATGTCGGAAAATCCCCGAGTTCTCTGATGTATATTGCGCGATTTTTGTTCTCTGCTAATCTTTGCGAGATGGATCTACCGGCTTCCCCAACCGTAAATCTTATTACAATTGCTACAAGGTATCTTGTAACTCCGGCTTCTTTTCTTTTACTTAAGTATATGTTAATGAGCGACTCCCGATGGATTTGGGATAATGGATGTTTTCATCATACGGAGTTTTATTTTTTTGTTGAAATCTATTTATCTGTTTGTAAGTGGGACCTCTATAATATATTGCATTCGCTTATTAATAGCATTCTCGATAATGTTTTGGTGGGTAAAGCAGTTGCATAGGCGTTGACGGATCATGTTGCAATTCTTTTATCTACGTACCCTACCCATCTGAAGATATTCGAAGCCCCCTGAGGAATAGGTTGCACCTGACCTCATCTTTAAGGATTCATCATGGGTAACTTAAGAAATGAATATAAATTTATTTCTTAAGTTACCACGATGTATCCGTAGGCCGCTCCTCAAGCAGGTGTCCAAGAACATCAGACCACCGGACGAGTCGCCAGAACGGAGTTAATGAGGCAGAATCACCATGGAATAGATTAATTCCCATCCTTCCCTGGATCACCAAGAGAGAGTTACTGCCACACCTACATATGTTTTGTATATATACTCTCGTAAGACATTCTATGTCCATATTTTATCAGTGATCAGGAGCACAGAAGGGAATACTCGAAACATATGATTGCACCGTTCAAAATAGTGGTTTTATGAACTTTTTATCTTTCCCCCCATCTAGCATACTGTTGTATTACAATAAAAGAAATTCATATATATAAATATATAGTATATATTATATATATATATATATTACATATATATATATATATATATATATATATATATATATATATATATATATATATATATATACATATATATATATATATATATATGTGTGTGTACACATCAGCGTGAAGGTGGTCCATTGGAAACGTTGTAAATCATTTCAATTTTTTATTTCTACGTTTCGTAATATCATTATTACATCTTCAGGTAATCTGTTAAACAATAAATAAAAATTGACTTACAAATTACTTTAGAAATTACTCTAAAATTCAGCATTTATAAATAACAACGCAATTAAAAAAACACAGAAACAAAAACAAAAACAAAAAGACCAAAGACCGCTAACCAACCTTTTTATGCAGAGAAGGTAAGAGACAGTATGACAATACATTAATAAAAGTTAGCTCAGGTACAGTTGTGTGGGGGAGGTCTGGGTATTTAACTGGGAACCAGTTGTTTAATAAATAATGACTCTAGGATAGGCAGTTCATATGCATTGCTTGTTTGGCCTATGATTCAGAAACGGCTTCTTCTATATATATTTTACAATTTTTTGAATGGCTTCTTATATTAGAATGTTCAGGAGTGTAAAGCCTACAGCCAGTACGGAAACTTAATCGCCGATTCTGACCCGCAGTAACCTCCTCGTGGATCCGACATATGTCCCAGAGTTACACTTAGGCAAGTACACTTATAGACCACATTGGAGGTCAAGAGAGGGTTCAATCGATCTTTATATCTGAAAAAGGAACCGATTGTTAGATGAGTTTATTGGAATTAATTTCAGATTAATGGGACCATAATGTTTGTGAACAATTTGTGCAAACTTTTTCCGAAAGGAGTCATCACGTAAAAACGGGAATTTTTAATTTGGCATTAAAAGCTAATTTTGGTACTGTACTTGGGTTTGCGACATTAGCGAATTGTTTGTTAAGAAAC
>NC_061098.1:55373533-55398533 GCF_015104395.2 Macrobrachium nipponense | reverse complement strand
GGTCTACGATCTGTTCATTTTGTCTGTTTCTGTGACACCTGACTCACAATGGCTCTTTAATTTAAGTGTTAAAGCAACAACGACTCCTATAAAATGTACTTAAAACGACAATAAATAAAATATTCTCTTTTATGCAACATCCAGTCACATCCGGGACTACAACGCTGGTAAATTCATGTTTTCAGGACCCGTAAATAGGCGAGAATGGTCTTTATTCTATTCCCCATCAACCCACTCTAGTATAAAGGAGTTGTTGCCATAAGTTTCACGAGAAATAGCCACTTTGTGCATTGGTTAGATAGTATTTGTGATCATGTGGTACGTTTGATGGTATTCAGAAACGTTTCACTAAAAATGGTTTCATTTGTGCCCTGGTATCTGTAAATGGTAATATTATCAATGATACGCTTCTGTTTGTTTTGAGCAGAAAGACCTATTGGGATAAATGGGCCAAAAATATTTAGCTTTGATTTTAAACGCGCGAGAACCCTGTCCACTCATTGTGAACGTTTTGGGAACGTTTCAGTCTAGTTCAGCGACACTCAACGTGGTGCCATCTATCCGGTAAACAAACGAACTACTCTGATCTGCCCCGGGCGGCTTCCGCATTGTTCTTGAAATGGCTCTTTACTTAACCTCCTCAATGGTCTCGCTTTGCGCAGGAATGTCATGGAAATGATTCCATTACTTCCTTTCCCCGAGAAGTAATGCCTTCCATTGAATGATAGAATGATATCGCCTGATGGGGATCCGATTTCGGTCTTAGCGAAACCATTCCGATATTGTTTCTCATTATGGCAGTGGAGTTGTGTAATGGAGGTCATCTATAAGCAGATCCGGAGCTATTTTGAAAGGTCTCTCGACTTTAATGGGAATGATGTCTGCTGTAATTTGATGTCTGATGTTTGATGATGTGAGTTTTCAATGGTAATATTGTATATTTTCTTCTTGATGATCATCTCTTGCTTTTCGATACTTAATCATTTCCAAATATCTTGTTTATTTATTAATGCCTAATAATTTCAATAAATCACCCGTTTGAGGGAAACAAAGTCACAATTGACCATAATTTTGTTACTATTGTACCTAAATTATTCTTTGTCTGTTTCCAGTTCCATTCCACCTCACTCATGAATGTTATCCTGATCTCTCTCTCTCTCTCTCTCTCCTCTCTCTCTCTCTCTCTCTATCTCTGTGTTTTTCTCCAGCAAGAAAACAGTGTTTTAAAAGTTAAATTAAATTTCTTGCAGAGGTCCTATCACTGAGCAAAGTGTTACCGAGAGAAAGCGCCAAGCAAAAAAAAAAGAAGTTGGGCGAAAAATGTTTAAAACAAAATGAAAGATAGAATAAAGGGAAATATTTTGTTTCTCAACTAAAGAATGATATAAAACTGATAATACAATTATGAGGATGGTTCAGCAACTTTAGGAAAGTCTAAAGCAAAGGATAACAATATAAATAAAATTAATTAAGGCAGGAATAATTCCAGGATTCGAATGAAAGTAATCTGTAAACAAATATTTGATTTCATTTTTTTTCATAGAGACGAATCGTGGACGTCTTCTTCTCAAGCACAAAGGACTATAAGGATCCTTTTGCTGGAGATCCTTCCAAGTGCACAGTCCTCATTTTTATATTTGGGTGAATTCTCTCTCCGGACAAATGAAAGATTATGGATGGGTCTTAAGAACGCGGATTCCGTTTGGTGAAAATGATTCTTACAAAAGAGTAAGAATGGGAGGTAGGGAAATTTTTTTTTAACATTTAAAACAATATTATTATGTATATTTATGGTTATTAGCTATATGCAACGTACATTTTAATAGGAATTAAGCGAATACTGGTTTTTCCTTTTAATTCTCAAAAAATTCAATTTAGAGACGAGGAGCATACTTTAATGAAAAATTTACAAAAAGAAAATAAAATGCATTTTCGCTGTGGGCGAAGCATTGTGCAAACAAAATCCTTAGTCAACGTTTGGTGCCCTTCAGCCCCGAAAATAAATAAATACACAAACAAAGTGGTAATCTAACGACTGCCAGGCACAATTTCTGGTGTTTTAGACCCTCAACAAAGTTTTAACAGGCTCCGAAATTTACACGAAGTCCCATCCCCTTTCAGTATCTTGGGCCATCTGGAGACACTGAGAGGAATAGAGAATGAGATCGCCTCACGTCCTACACTCTTGCTTGCCATAAACGTTCATAAAGGTCAGAGATGGCTGGCAGAAAACTGTTAGGAGGAGGCGAGATCGTCTCCTTGCTTTCATTCAGACACAGTTTAGCTACAAAGTTGGAGGGTGCCTCTATTTCTCTTTTGACAGAGAGCGAGCGAGCGAGAGAGAGAGAGAGAGCGAGAGAGTGTTTTGGAGTTTAAATTAAAAACATTTTTGTTAAACCTTTTTTTGCTGACTTATCCCTTCCCAAATTTAAGACAAAAAATTGTAAATTAAAATTATTTATGAACATTAAATCTATTTTTCTTTTCAGTGATATAGAAATTATATTTTCAGTCTTGTTTGTAAATAAAGTTCTACTTTTTTTAAATGCAAAAATTATATATTTTTCTCGTCTTCGTTAACGACATAATTATATGATTATTTAATTTTAGTAGGGAAAGAATTGCATAGTATAAACTAATAAATAATACAGAAATTAAAGCTAAAGTTCATGGAGCCCTATTTCAAACAAATAACTTGCTCAAGTGGAAAGAGATAAGTATAATTCTAGTTTTTCATTTCTTTTTTCGTTTTATATAAATAATATCATAAAAAAGATTGAATATTATGTGTAAGAGATTACCTGGGAATTACCATTTAAATATCACCATCATAAATCGGAATATTATTTATATAAATGTAACAGACTAAGTCTAGTTATAAAAGGTATGTCGTCTTTTGCTTTTTTTCATAGGCATTCCTTTAAATTCCAACTTAACGTCATCAAAAACCAAAAGGTAAGCAACAAGGTTCGTAGAACATCGCCTGAATCAAAGACATATGAACGCGCCCCGCTATTCCTAACATACGAGTATATCTCAAATTACCATTGTCTCTTTGTGAGAGTAGAGTGCATTACTTTATCCTCCCCCCCCCTCCCCCCCCCCCCCCCCCCCCCCCCCCCCCCCCCCCCCCCCCACCCCCAAGCCCACTCTCGCTCTCTCTCTCTCGTCTTGAGATACACGAAGAGCTAAGACAAGGTAACTTCAAATGAAGCCCGGGAGTTGTTAAAAACTTTCGAGCGATGTCAAGAACAATGGAAATTGTCCCCTGTCAGTCGTTAGCATAAGTATGTCTGTAAGAACGAAGCCCTGAGTGTTTTGATAAACTCCTTTTTTTATGCGTCGCTCGACTCAGATGCGTTCTTTCGCTGGTCTTGTGTGTACCTCCTTCCGCTAAGTGACAGATAATTGTTAGTGAATGGGTCTTCTTTTGGTCTTTGTTGTCTGAAAATCACATTCTTGAGAAGAAAATAGCTTCTGTTCTCTATTTGTTTATGTTTTGACGTCTTAAGATAAGCCTTCGTTTATAAGTAAAGTGTGGGAATTATTTGTTCACATGCATATGCATTTGTTTGTTGTTTATCTATATAACTGGTGGACAAGCGTAGGAATTGATTTCTATTGATACTGTTAGCAAATCTACAGGAATGATAAGATAAGAGAACATTTGTCACAGAATAATAATAAAAAAATGAAATAGCAGAGTGAGCTAAACAAAATGAAGGGATGACTTAAATTGTAAATGGACCCACGGTACAAATGTTAACCCACCTCTCTCTACGGAAATGGAGTGTAAATCGAAGAAGTTATGCTGTACTGTTTATCTTATAAAGTAAGAAATGGAATATGCGTAGATGTGTTGTGAAAGATAAGTGAACGAATGGAGAAAACTATTAGAGAGAGAAGACAAAGTGCTTGACACTGTAGTTGGAGAATTATTACTGCATTTTTTAATTTTTTAATTTTGACGACGAGGGGCCCACATAGTCCGAATTAATTTGAATATCTGGAATAAGCTAAGAATTCTTGGTATTAGAAAAAAGGGCTTAATATTGAGGAAGCTTGAGAATATACGTATGTAAGTTGAAGGTAAATGATTTAGTGTGCAGCGTGTGTGGGAGGGTTAGAAGTGCTACTGGGTGAGCCTTTGGTCAGGTATCTGAAGTCTTAATTTTTGGGGAAATTTCCCCCATAAATGTCTGATTACTGAGTTCATCCAGGACTTGATGAAACGTAAGCATTTTTTATATCTTTAAAAACAAACTTTCTTTCTTTTCCTCATAATATCTAAGTAGGAGTACGATCATAAAACTCTTAATATGTCTGCACGTCCCATTTAGTCTGGCTAAACCGGAAGAGGACGAACTTCCAAGACGCATTTCTTACCAGAGAGAGGAAGTTCCACAACAAATTAGGAGACGAAAGCTTCCTTGGCGAAAGTGCAGCCGTAACTTTCGAAGCATAACACAGGAACCAGTTAAAAGCTCCTCAAGTGTCAGTGGACTGGATAAGAGAGAGAGAGAGAGAGAGAGAGAGAGAGAGAGAGAGAGAGAGAGAGATCTTGATTTTTATATTCTCTTCGTCAATAATAAGGTCAGTGATGCAATAATGTAGTAGATTTTTTTTAAATAGATAAATTGATAATCAAATAGATAAGGTATATCTATGCCATAAAGACTGGAAATAATCAGACAAAGATCATAACTAATAATAAAAATTATCCGAATTTTTGGAAGTTATAACATCATATATTGTCAACGCCATAAGGTTTGTACCTGAGAATGATGTTAATTAAATTATGAGAGAGTAGTATTATTCATAATGAGACTTCTCACCAAAATGAGACTAATATTGTTAATTTGATTAAGTAACTAATTTTGAAGAAGATATCCATTCCTTATTAGTCATGTTGCCTACTTACACCACGAAAATAATATTTATGATTTTATATTGATGAAGAACACGAAAGGTCAAATACCAAAGATTCAACTACTGAGGCAAATTACAGCAGCTGTGAATATATTTTTGTTTCCATATAACAGTTAATACCTTCTTCTCATATTATATCCTACTGTTGTTCATATATCCTTCACTCCCGTTTAAATAACTATAACGAAATTAGAATGCATTTCCATGGTTGAGAATATATCTATAAACAAATATATCACAATGATATTGGGGAATTAGGTCAAACAATTATGCTGGTTCTAATGTTAACATGAAATGTATTCCCTTACCTTGGCTTGAATATGCTATACAAATTTGTACTATTAGGTTGAATGTAATATATATATTACCCCTATCAAAACTACACAACTGGCAACTCTTACCTTTCAGTAGCTGGCCAGTCTCTCTCGCAAGCAATATCAAACTAGGCTAATAAGTTCATGTAAATACAAAAATATGCTATTTATTTCCCAAACTAGATGAACATAAAATGGGACAAAGGACTAAAATAAAGGTCATGTTTAAGAACCAAGTCTGACCCACAAAAGAACTGTAAATTGAGGCCGCCACTCGAACAACCGTCTATCTGCAAATTTTCGGATTTGAGTTATGCATACTTTCGAATCCAGCAACTCTTCTTCTATATACTAGTGTTTTAGAAATTGTAAAAAAAAATATGTTTTTCACGTTCATAATCTAGAGACTGAGAATAACTAGAATCTAAATGCGCAATATTTGTGAGTTGTTATTCGAGTGAAAGAGCCTGGGATGAAAATGAATCGAACAACAGTATATCTGCAAAATTTGCAGATAAGCGGTTATTCGAGGGAAAAAGGAGCCCGTATAATGTTCTGTCGAACAAAACGTTATCTGCATGCGTCCACTAATGAGGTTCTTTGATTTGGTATGACGTCATATTTAAAGGGCACTTAGTTTGGCTGTCAAGTTCTCGTGTTTCGTGGTTTACCTTATAATTTTCATTAAGCCTTGTTTCTGACAAAAATAAAAGTTGTTTGTGATCATCAACTGTGGGTAGAAAGCATAAGGAATCGAATGAAATGGAAAAGAACGCAGTAGAATGTACTACTCAGTGTGAAAAGAATAATGTGAGTGCACACGTAATTACTCCTTGGTCTTTTATGGTAAAAAAACAGTGAAATACCTTCCAAACAGTATACCTTACTGGATTTAAAAATCTATTAGCCTATCATTACTATACCCATTATTGGATAGTCAGATGTGTTAAATGAAAAAATAAGTTAGTCATGCTCTTTTTTTATGCATAATTATGTCTAATAAAAAAATGGTGCTAGTAAATCTTGCATCCTACCATGCTTTAGGGACTACACAGAATGCTTTAACACATTTTTTTTTAGGTATGCAGTTTTGATTGCACCGTAGGCCTACTATGAATGATAACCAAAGACGCGTCATAAGGAGAGTACATAACTGAATAATTTTACAGAACACATTCTTATGCAATAAAGTTTTTAATTTTTTTATTTCTTCTCCTCATTATATTAGACTAGTTTTTAATTATTTAAATTTCTAAAATCTAGGCTATATAATGTTGAAGAAAAAAAAAATGACATCATACCACTCATAACTATCACTTATATACGCATTCCAATGTTGACAAAACTTCGGTTTTTTTGCAGTTATGTGTGTTTGAGGTACAGTTTGGAATAGACAGATAATATTTACACACATATTTGTAAAGAGCATGCTTTTTAGCTTCATTTTGACAAAAAGAATGTCATAGCATAAATATCAACGGAAATATGATAAAGTAAACATTGCATAACTTCAATTGCATTTTTCTATGATTTCTGTTTTGTGTAGATAAAACGGTTGTTCGAGTGGTGGCCTCAAATTGTCAACCACTACATTTCGATGGTCAAGTCTTAGAGAATCCCATCTCTACAATAATGACATGGACCCATCTGAAACAAAGAGACATATCCATTATATTCCCCACCACAACATTAATGTTAAATAAATGTATACACTTCACACTTCTCTCTTTTCAAAGGCAACTGTTCCTAAGTCATTTAAATATGCGCCATACCTCTTTGATGGGTCTATAACAATCACTGATGTCCTCTGAACCGTCTCTTGCCTTGCCTCCAGAGCGTGTGACATTTTCACAAAAAGTATCGGGCGCTCGAGCCCTCATTACATGCACAAACGCTCAATCCTCAGCCACGCCTTAGAGCCCCCTAGAAACTGACTGTAGAGGCTTCAACCTCACAAATGCACACTTAGCATTTCTTTCTTTGAGCAGGCTATCACTAGGTGCTTTCTGTCTCCAAGCCAAGAAAGCTGGCACATTGCAATCCATTACACGCACTTACTTTCTTCTTTTAATATATATATATATATATATATATATATCTATATATATATATATATATATATATTATATATGTGTGTGTGTGTGTGTGTGTGTGTGTGTGTGTGTGTGTATATATATAAACCGAGATTATAAAATCTCAGTTCTTCTATTTTAAAAAGTGGCAATGAACCAGAGCAGCAGGCAACTGGCAACCACCCTCTCTCTCTCTCTCTCTCTCTCTCTCTCTCTCTCTCTACCTCCACCATCTCTCTTTCTCTCTCTCTCCACGACACACCCCTCCCTCCGTTATCTAAGTCATCAATCAGACACGGAACTTACAAAAATATGCATTTATTTAAAAGAAAAGTGTAAACCAAATAACTCAGGTTCTTAACAGAATGATTAAATGAAAGATTGAACTCAAATAACTACTCCATACTCCCCCAAAAAACCAACATCATTTTAGTCATCAAAACTGGGCAAGTCATAATACAGTCTCAATAGTAACATCATGACACATAATTTAAGTTCCCATATTAATTAAGTCACTTCCTCTTGTCTCAGACCAGTTCCCCTTTCTCAAAAACAGTTCCCTTTCTTCAGAACCACCTGTTAGAAGACAGGGGAACACCTCGATAAGCACAAGATTAAAATCAAGAGATCATATGAAATAGAACATCTCTGAAATAAACATTCAAATACAATCCAGCCACATCTTTGGGGAAAATCAAAGTAAATAGCTTACCCATTCAACACAGTATTCACAACTTCTCTCAAAATCAAAAATTTTTTGGTTTTTGGAGAAGCCTTCTTGGCTTCTCGCCTCTATTGTACAGATCTATCACATGGTAATCCTACATTCTCATATCTAGGGAAAAGCTCGCACACATGCACGAACTCACACACATTATCCACACCCAGGAACTGCCCAAAACCAGTTTTATAAGTTACCTCTGTATCAAGTGCCCATAGCGACCAGACATGCCACTGATCTGCACATACAGCAACTTTGATATCACACCACCCCAAAAGATATATCAGCATTCCCAAGCTTGTCACCTCTAGCACTGTCTCCAAGGAGAAAACTCCAATCGATGATTTGTACATTCTAAGAAAGTCACAGCATCTTACATTACAACGGTATCTGAACATATTGTCTTAACAAATCCCTCTTTTATGTAATATATATATATATATATATATATATATATATATATAGATATATATATATATATATATATATATATATATGTGTGTGTGTGTGTGTGTGTGTGTGTGTGTGTGTGTGTGTGTGTGTGTATATATATATATATATATATATTATATATCTATATATATATATATATATATATATATTATATATATATATATATATATATATATATATATATATATATATATGTGTGTGTGTGTGTTATTATATAGTATATATATATATATATATATATATAGATATATATATATATATATATATATATATAATATATATATATATATATATATATATATATATATATATATATATATATATATAGATATATATATATATATATAAATATCTATATATATATATATATAGGTGTAGTATATATATATATATTATATATATATATATATATATATATATATATATATATATAGATATATATATATATATATATATGATATATATATATATAATATATATATATATATATATATATATATATATATATATATATATATATATATATATATCCTTAAATCCACGGCAGAAGGTGAGTGACACTGGAACTTTGAACAAGTAATTTTTGTAGTTTATTTCTACATTCTCAAGTTCACGCTGAATCAAGATGTTGACAGGCTTATTTATACAAAGCAAGGCGGATTACAGTTGTTAATCTTAGCAGAATGTTTTTTGAGCAAAATTGACATGGAAAGAGGATCAAGAGCTAATCTAGGGTGGAGATTTATATGCCTTGTTGACATGGCTTCAATAAAAATGGACTCCAACAGAATCCCTTTCCTTTGGACATTGGCCATGTGGATTATCGATGTCTTATTCCAGTAATGGTGTGGCCTGTCTTAAGCTATTCGATAAACCTCTTGAAATAGATTATTTGTGCTGTGAGCATCACATTTTTATTCCTTTAGAAGTTTGACCAATATAAATCTATCACATTCTTTGGAAGGGATACTGTATGCATTATTATGTGAATAGGCGGGCATAATTAGTTTATCGTATTTCTATTATAATATATAAATACTAAGTTAATAACAAGAGTTTTTAAAATGGGTACATAAGATGAAATTAGGATGAAATGCAAACAAAGAAAATTCTATATCTTTGTTATTCTGGTTGGGTTGTAATATGTCTCTCTTGCTTATTTTTACAAAGTACCAAAGAATATGGACGGTAACATAATTGAATCTCCTATTTTAATACTTTTAAACTCAGCTTCTAAAAATTCAGGACTACAAATTCTAAGAGCTCTGAGATACATACTGGGAAATATTGACATCTTAAATTATAGATAAATAGGAGATTCTTTATGTCACCCTCCATATTTTTTGGAACTTAGTAAAAGAAAAAAGATATTACAATCCATTCAGTATTAACAAAGTATATAAGAATGTTCTCTGTGTACATTATATCTTGATTAATTCCTGCTATACCCATTTTAAAAAACTATTGATATAACCTAGTATTTAGATATAATAATATTTCGAGAAATAAACTAATTAAAGATAACCGGCCCGAATTCAAACAATATTCTATGTAGTATTCCTTGCAAAGAATATAATAAGAAATTTTATTGATCAAACTTCTAAAGGAATAAAAATGCGATGCTTACAGCAAAAATGCTCTATTTTAAGAGTCCAAACGAATTATGGAATTGTGGATCATTAACTGAAGACAGGTCACGCCATAAACTGAAATAAGGCATCGATAATCCACACAGTCTAGTGACCATATGAAAAGGAATCTGTTGGCGTCCCATTTTATTGAAGCCACGTCGATGAGGAATATAAATCTCCATCCTGGATTAACTCTTCATCCTCTTTCCATGTTCTTTTTGCTCAAAGAACATTCTGGTGATTAACAAACTGTAACCCCGCTCACCCTTTGTATAAGTAAGCCTGTCAACCTCTCCCGGATTCAGTGTGAACTTCAGTTGTAGAGATAAACTATGAAAGTTACTTAGCCCAGTCCCCGTTTCACTCACTTCTGTCTGTGGATATCTATATATATATTATATATATATATATATATATATATATATATATATATAACATATATATATTATATATATATATATATATATATATATATATATATATATTTATATATATATCATATATATATATATATATATATATATATACATCTATATATATAATATATATATAATATATATATGTGTGTGTGTGTGTGGTATATATATATATATATATATATATATATATATATATATATATATATATATATATAATATATATATAATATATATATATATACATATATATATTATATATATATATATATATATATATATATATATATATATATATATATAATATATATATATATATCCCTGAGATTGTGACTTCAACTTAAAAAATTTTTGAGTTCAATAATAAGTTTTTTGTATTTAAAATATAAATGTTTTTTTATTTCACCAGTATATTTCAATTTTGTTCAGGTAGATACATAGATTAGTAATTGAGCTGTTTTCCTTCAATTTAATTGAAGTGAGTTAGAACCAGGGAAGATTTTTAAAATTGTTGATGGAATGATGCCCTTTAGTTAATTAAATTACATATAAGATTACCTCACACCCTGTTTACTGAACTTAGTCTGATGTTCTGTAATACTGCAAAGTTTGTTTAAGGGATCTCTGTTGCCTTTGGACTCTTCAGTCGTATTTTACCTGGGATGAAGGTTCAGGTGTCTGGCTGTTGTGAAGTAACATTTATAAAATGTTAGTGTAGTAACCAGATACTGGCACTTCGTCACATATGTATATATATATATATATATATATATATATATATATATATATATATATATATATATTAATATATTATATGTATCTATATATATTATATTTATATTTTTTTCTAGCAGCTGCTGTGACTGCCTTCAGGCGTGTTATCCAACAGCACATTTCACTTCTAAGTGAACTGGACGTACAGTGGTGCTCAAATCTCATGCGACATGATTCTTTTGTATCGTCCAGATTCTCAGACTCAACGTGATGTTGCCAAGTAGTGGTATACTTTTTTTTTTTCTAATGTCGTACATGTCGAAAAGTTTGTGAATTCACAGCTAGCCCTATTTTCCTTATGGTTATATAAATATGATCCCTTTTATGCATTGGTTATAATTCGTAATCTGTGTGATTTGAACTGATTTTCTTTTTTAACGCTGCTAAGTTCAAAGTGCGGTGTGATAAGGTTAGCTGTGCCATCAATGAAAGCACACTTTACATGCTCCTCGGACTGGTCAACATAACTACGTCTGCTGCATTATGACAATAACCTAATAAACTCAACAGTCATAACAACATTTTCAACGTAGGAATATGAATTAAAACCACTCTCTTGAACGTTTGAAGCTTTCGGCTGTGTCTAAGCTGCCTGCATGTTGCAAAATGATTTATAGGCCTAAAACAATAATCTAAGCCTTATGGGATGTAATGTTACTAATGATTTTATTTGTAGAGATTACCTGTTCTTTGAGGAATAAAAGATGATGATTTTGATTATATGGAGATGACTATTAATCGAAATATCATGAGTAATAATATCAAGGCGTAGTGCACTTGTTTTCAAATGGTTTAAAATATTATTTTCTTAAAAGTCCTTCTCCGCTTTTGTTTGGTGTGTAATTTATTTTTTCATAAGGTAACTTGAAGAACAAGAATGTGTAGATAACCTCATTTGCTTTCTGGCCAGAAATTGTTAATAGAGAGATGTGACTGTTAATTGTAAAGAAATCTAACACCTAGGCCTAGGAACATCTTGGCTTTAACAAAAGAATAATTGCATAGGCGAATATTTGCTAGTTAGGCCATAATTTTTAAATATTTAAGAATTATAACAATTAATTATGTATGAAAATCCAAAAATATTCCTCTAACACATATAAGTAGGTGTTTTCAAGATAATTTCTCATTGTCACTACTCAGTGTAGACCTACTTATGTACACAGGGTGGTTGTTGTTGCACCAACATAATGATACGTCGTCACACACGCTCCCCTCACACGTTGATATCGGTGGGCGCATTCTACTTTTGTATATACATATTACATTTTTTCAGCATTGAGGTGTAAAAGCAATGAAATAAGACTATTTCAAATTTTATGTTGGCTTTGGAAGCATTATTAATGTTATGACAATTTTTTTTTTCGTTCGTTTTATCTAACATTTGAACTGATGCTTGATGACGACTTCATTTTGCCAGAAATGCTTCAGTGATGTGTGAACGAAAGTTTTGAAAATGTTTTCGAAAGAGTTTTTTCTGAAATTTGCTACACGTGACATTTTCTTACAGTTTTGACATATATGACAGATTTCACTCTTTTGAAACATATTATGTTCATACTGTACCAATAATCGCGTTTCCGCATTGAAATAATAGATAAATATGGAGCATGCTAGGTTGCCAGTTAGTGAATTTTGAACGAAATCCTATGGAGTCATGTCGCATTGAGATGTGAGCATCACTGTACATCTTTCCCACAGCCAATGCCACTCTATCACTGAATGGCTCAGTCAGGCACCAACGACCGATGGCAGGAGATAACATGGTAAAATGCCAGCATACATTTAAACTCTGATATTGATGTTAAACAAATAGACAGAAATTGTCCTTTACACATACACACACACAGACACACACACACACACACACACACACACATATATATATATATATATATATATATATATATATATAGTATATATATATATATATATATATATATATATATATAAGGGGAAGTCACGGCCAAACATACACATCCTCAAGTCGACGAGGGAGACGAAGACTTCTATTCTTACAAATTTGTTGCTGATTTTTCATGACATTTGTCACATTTGCAAATCTAATAAGAAAAAATATGTTTGCACTATAGATATAATCATGGTATTAGAAAATATAAATAAAAGTAAAATACTTCAAATTAACAAAATGGCAATGCAGCATTAAAAGTATCTGTGTAAATGAACATATAAAAAAAAGCACCAAAAAGGGTACAGACCAAGGAAACAGACTCGCCGAGCGAAATGAAAGAATAATACCAGTAGAAATTGGAAAACAGAAAATATACATAAAGGAATAGCTAGGCAACATATAACTGAGTTAACGGCAATTGAATATTTATCGACGGAAAAGTTCTCTTTATAATAATAGCCTCTACTATGAGATTCAGGGCCTCTGTAACACGGTTTTTTTTTCGCAATAACTTTTTATCTATGGCATTTCATAAATATAAACGCTTATTCAGAATACGAATACCATTATATCTACACATAAATTTTGACGGTATTCTGCATTACGTAGGTTGAATAAAATTTTGGTACTTACAACGTAAAAGTGACTTTTTTGAAGACGGGCCAACTTACTCAGAGAAAGGTTTCAAACGCACTCGTTACGTAATTTATGACAGCATTTCTTCCCTCTTTCTCGATGGATGATTGGCTATACGTAACAAAGGCTATACCTCTGGCAACAATGACAAACAAATTTAAATACAAGCAAAGCAGCACACCTTTATGAACTCTGAACCTCTCCACTGATAATTGTCATAATGAACAAACCAACAAAATATGTTAATAAATACAGAAACACTTCGATTATTAGTCTAACTCCCAAATAAGTTTCCTAAGAAATTACAGTCTGCTTTATAGGTCACAATCAGATTGACAAGATGTAGGGAATAGATGGTAATTTTCAAAAACATAGTAGACAAGCTTGATTTGATAAACTGCTATATCCAATGTCATGCAATTTTTATTTATTGGCTATCTACCTATTTACTGAAAAAATAAAATAGCGGTACCGTATTTGGCTTTAAACCTTCACCAATAATTATCGTCAGAATGATAACTTCATGAGGCTCCACCCACTTTGGCCTCGTTATAATTCAGGATAACACTGAAGGCTATCATGGGCATTGTTGGATTAGAATTTAACTTCTGGCTATAAAAAACTCATTTCTAGAGTAGTTGTAAGAAGTGATAAATGATCCTCAAGGATCCCAGCAGTTGACCTAAACGTTTAATTCATGTATATTACTGCTATACTGTTGCGGCACTACTGCTACAGTAGTATTACTACGCTAGCACAAATACCCCCACCCACATTTATGTACCGTTTCGCCATTCATAAAGAGCCGATGGAACAATGTGAATGGGTTTCTGTCTAGTGGATGGGCGGGCGCAAACATTACGTCAAAAGGTGTTTACTTTGCTTACGTAATGAATGTTTTTCGACTCTTGGCTCGTAATCATTGGCCATGGCGTCGGATAGATAATTTTTACTCTATAAAAATTAAAACTATCGGGTTTAGGTTATTGATAATGCTGACAAAATTTGTGTGTGGGTTGTAAAATATACATATGTCAACTTTCAGCTACATCCGATGCTTTGACAAGGAGCAAAGTCCAAAAAACCGTGTTACAGAGGCCCTGAATCTTATAGTAGGATAGTTAGGACGTGGTGGTTGGAGACCCGCCTACTATTGAAAAGTTTTTATCTCTGATATTGCCTCTGCATCGTACAGCACGGTTTCTGATATTAGAGTAGTCTGAATTTGATAAATTGCATCCTGTACGGTACCTTACGCCTCTATGAGAGCCAATTCGTACCCACAACAACCTCCTCGTACATCCCACTTGTGGTCCTTGATTACTTCGCGAACATGTGTATTTATATACAATATTGGATGCGAACAGGGGCTGTGACGATCCTTGACTGTTGAAAAATTAACCAATGGTTAGAGGATTCTTTGGTATAATTTCACATTTAAAGTAGGAAACTTTTTTCTGAATTAGAGAAATGCAGTTTTTACGAAACTCTCTTGCTCCACATTCCTCTAGGTTATTTGCAAAAAATATTAACTGGGTAATAGTTTTGTTTAAAATAACTGGTTAAAAAAAGTATTTCCTCGTGAAATAAGGACCAATTGGATGTATGAGAAAACGGTTCCATTCCTTTTGAGCGAAGTTATTCTGAGCGAATTAATTTGGATGGAAGTCACTTTGAACGAAGCATTAAGCGCGAATGATAATTTCAGCGAAGGTTGATCTTAAGCGATTGTCACGAATGGTTGTTAGCTCAATTTGCTCTTAATAGTTAACTACTTGAATGCAGTTAGCTCAATTTGTCGTTAATAGTTAACCACTTGATTGGCTTTTGCTGATTTGCACATCACTTCTTTTTCCATTCTTGAAAATTTCGAATCATGTAGTCACTAGTCAGTTCTTAGAAACATTCGAAACTAAACCATCATGGATATTGTAGTTTCCAGTCGTGGCAAAAACAAGATAGTTTATAAAGGTTATATTTATAGAAAGGATAAATCTACTCAAACGCCAATTTCATGGCGTTGTGAAGTGAAAGGTTGCAAAGGACGATTGAGTACTGCATTGGAATACGAAAGTGATAGAAATTACACCTAAAAGGCGAACACTCTCATACACCTGAACCTATTAAGTCGACGAAGAAATGGTTTAATGAAAAAGTCCTCAAAAGCTGCTGAAAAACCCACACACATCCACCAAGACGTTTACTTCAAGATGCTATTTCTGGTCCACCAGATGAACTTGCTGCAAAGATTGGACCAGGAGCGAAAGTCAAAAGTAGCATATCTAGGAGGCGAAGAGTTACGGGAAACTAACACCCACCCCCTCTACCAGGTGCATCCACTGTTATCCCGAATCCTTGCGGTCTAATTTCATGGGCGATAATTTTTAATTCTCTATGACAGTGGTATAATTGATGAGGATAGAGTTATCATTTTCGGCACTAATGAAGGTCTTACGTACCTGGCTGAGAGACGATCGTCACTGGTTAGCTGACGGAACATTCAGAACGGCTCCAAGTATTTTCTTACATATGCTTACAGTACTACATACGTTGATAAAGGAGAATGCGTAATATCTTCTATATATGTTTTACTCACGAATAAGTGAAGAAAGTTACAAAGTAGTATTCAACAAACTGAAATCCTTAAACCTTTGCTTGATCCTATCTCCGTTTTGATAGACTTCGAGATTGCTTCGAAAAATGCAATAGCATATCAGGATGTGTATGGAGAAAATGACCCAACGTGGGGCTGAGAGGAAAAAGAAAAATATGTCAAAAGAAGAGAAGTTTGTTGACGTTTGATCAAAATGATAACCTGCACAGCATTTCTCCCTACGGATGATGTCATGAAAGGGTTTCAAACCGTGCGAGATTTGGAAAATTATGATGAAGATCTCGACATTATTTTCGATTATTTTGCAGATAACTATATTGGCCGCCCAATGACAAACAACCGCAGGAGGAGACCCAAATTTCCGTTATCATTGTGGATCGTTTTCGGCAGGGTTCAAATGGATCTCCCCCGAACAAATAATGCCGTGGAAGGATGCCACTCTGCTTTCCAAGGGAGGTCTTTCGTGTAGTCACCTAATAGAGGCTTTAAGAACGGGAAGAGAGCCTACAAAGGACGAAGTATTTGGGAATAATTTCAGGAGAACCTTTAGGTAAGAATAGGAAATACAACTTAGAAAGAATAATTAAAATTCATTATCGAATTTAGAGGAGATTTAGAAAACTAACTGATTACCTGCAACACTTGCATACAATATTATTACATTTGAATAACTTCTTTTTGTTCTTTTAATTCTTCGAAACCTTTGACAGAAAAAGTGAAAATATGTTTCTATTATATTCGTATATATTTTTTCTAGAATTTCTAGAATTTTTAGAATTTTTTTTATGTACAAAAATATGAAGTACGTTACAGTACATTTGTATTTCAATCACCTTTTTCTAGTATATTTTTGTTTATTATAGTTTTGTTCAAAATGCTTTTCCTTCCATTTGACTTTCGCTCAAACTTTCGATTTTCACTCAAAGTATCACTCAAAGTCTTTTTTGTGCTATGATTCTTCGAAACCTTTTAGATTAAAAAAAGGAAATATATTTCTAACATAATCGCATGTATTTTTCTAAAATTTGTTTACTATGTATAAAAAATAAAAGTACGTTCTAGTACATTCTCATTTCTATCACATTTCTAGTATATTTTGTTTGTTATAGTTTTGCTCAAAATGACTCCTCAATTTGACTTTGCTCAAATCGATAGTTTCGCTCAAAATTTGGCTTTTCCTCGATTTGACTTCGCATAAATCGATAGTTTCGCTCAAAATGGCTTTCATCAGTTTGACTTCGCTCAAATCGATAGTTTCTCTTAAAATGGCTTTCCTCGATTTGACTTCGCTCAAATCGATAGTTTCGCTCAAAATTACTTTACTCAATTTGACTTCACTCAAATCAATAGTTTTCGCTCCAAAGATTTTCTTTTCAATGATTTTGCCAACAATTTAGTTTTCGCTCAAAATGGCTTTCATCATAGTTTCGCTCAAAATGGCTTTCATCAGTTTGACTTTGCTCAAATCGATAGTTTCGCTCAAAATGACTTTCCTCAATTTGACTTCGCTCAAATCGATAGTTTCGCTCAAATGGCTTTCCTCAATTTGACTTCACTCAAATCGACTTCGCTCAAAGCATCTTTCAAAAAACTGTTTGAAGTTCGCTCAAACTGACAGTGCTTCATGGGCGTCGCTCAAAATGCTCATAATTTAACTTCGCTAAAAATGACTTCGGTGAACTGGATATCGCTCAACCTGACTTCTCTCAAATGAATGGACGCGTGAGAAAACGTCCTGTGGAGGAGGGTAGAAATAGCATTTAATTTATAGTTAAAAACAAGACGAGCATAAAAATTTATATCTAGTCCAGTAAAAACTTGTCTTCCGATACACACCTGTACTAAAGTTGCTGATATCCCTGGATATCATTATATCAACAAAGGAAAGTTTATTACCTGTTTCTTTCTGGGCAATGTGTAATATCAGGGCCCGCCGTTCTTGACCATGTGCGAAAAAAGGATCCAGCATTTTGTTCATGTCAGAATAAAACGAAGGTCTCGTCGACTCATCTCCGATAAAACAAAGGCATAAAACTAAGGAGACAGTCCTCCATGAGGCTCTTCTCCAGGGAGCACATAAAATATTAGCAAAGGTGGGACCAGGTGGGGAACTCATGCCCAACCCCCTTGACCTGTTTACAAACAATACCATTAAAGATAAAAGGCGTGTCCAGCACGGGCAAAATTTTGGAATATCCTATCTAGTAAAATAATTTCAGAAAGATTCTTTGAAATGTCTACATCAGATTTTTCAAACAACGGTGTCACCTGGAGGTCCTAATGTTAGAAAAGGTGGAATGAGATAGTGATACGACTGGGCCTGCAATGAACTAATGTCAGCGTTAAAAGGAAAATTGACTCCAGAGCCAGAGAAGTTGCAAAATTGGGTTTATAATCAGGTAAGCAAAAATTTAAGCCTAGAGATAAATGAACTGCTCCCTCTTAGACAAAGGCCCAATTAGAAAAAGAGTAAGTAGTTCCTTGTATTTCTAGGCTTAATTTTTTGCTTAATTAAAAAAAATGTTTGCAACTTTTTCCTGCCTCTGGATAAAGAATCATTGATCATTAACGTCCCTGTGGGGGAGACAATAGAAATGATTTTAGATAAGAGTTTTGTTGATAATGACACCAGGTTCCATCATTTTACCCGAAGTCATTTTAAACAATTAGAATTGTCCATGCTGGACGCGGCCTTTTATTTTTAATGGTAGTGTTTTATAAACAGTTCAGGGATGGCCATAGTTCCCCACTTAGGTGCTACAGGCAGACACAACAGCAACGCTGGTAAATCTGCAAGACAGTCAAAATTATAACGACTGAAGCTAAGATGTGTTACAAGAATTTACTTTACTCACGGCACAAGCGCAAAGCAAAACTATCAAATTTGCAGTATGTTGCAAGTTCAATATTTACTCAAGAGCTTGGCTCCAAATACAACTAAAATCAGTATAAAAATATGACTATATCACTTCATGAATAATTTTAATGTTACTACATAGGTCGCTGCTCACTGGAATGGAATTTGTGTGACTAAATTCAAAAATTCAAATTATGTATGTATATATATATATATATCTATATATATATATATATATATATATATATATATATATATATATATATATATATATATATATATATATATATATATATATTCTTATAGTGTAAGTTCTGTATTGCAATTATAATTGTGGTAATATGACTAATTCACCTCAGAACCTGTGTATCATGTTATGAAATGTATGTTATGTGTTCAGATTCCCAAATTTAAGATAAACACGTAAGTTAAGTAGGCGGAGCGAGGAAAGACGTACATAGAGGAGAGAGGAGTAACAGAGAAGGTTGTTATTCACACCTCGTGAAGGCCTGACCCAGCTGATTTCTTTATTGGCGCAAACACGTGCGTAAGACCTCCCAGCTGGCACACTGTTATTCAACCCCTTGAAAATAGATGAGTTAAGCTAATTTTTTATCGTCCCAGTCGGGCTTGTAATGGAACAAGGGAGCCTTATTCACAGACATATGTGAATGCAGTCAAAGAGCCCCGTACTAGATACCCCTATAGAGATGACGTAATATGTTTCGTCCTCGGACGTGTACAACTGAACTACACTAATTCCCCTGATACGCATAGTTGTTACGCATATAAAACATTCATTCGCTTTTGACAGGCGGCGTTGCGTTAGAGAGTGTAACATTGCTCTCAAGAGTCAAGTCTCTCTCTCTCTCTCTTAAAATCTCTCTCTCAAAATCAAAATCTCTCTCGCTCGCTCAGTTGCGAGGCTGTTTCAGTAACTTAACGTAACGAGCTGGTCCACTCATAATTCTTAGTAAAATATGTGTTGTTTGTGGAATCTGAACATAGTATTATTTCTGTTAGTTTTGTGAAGGCGCCCATGAAAATAGTGAAGAGGTTGAAATTGTAAAAGGCCTTTTGATTGGAGTTGCAACTGTGTATAAGGTATTTTTTTACAATGTTTTGAAGTGCACTTCGAGTTTTATCAGTTTTTAAACACATTTATCTTTTGCTTTGTTCTTTTGACATATCCATTTTATATTGCTTAATGTTTGTACTGTCAATGCTTTAATTGTTTTTCATATTGTGCATTATGTTTTTGCATTGTCTTTATTTTGTTTAATTAGTTTGAATAATATTCTATTATGTAATTGTTGGAATTTAATACTTGCAAATTAATTTGTAGTTTATTGAATTTTGTTTAACAAATTTAATTATTGCTTTATGATTTATTTTATTAATTTTCATGATAAACTTTAATTTAACTTTGCTTCATAACCAATTCAAGAATTAATTAAACTTTTGTTTTCAAGTAATAACAATTTCCCTGAGATTGTGAATTCCACTTATAAATTTTGATTAGAATATATTTTTGTATTTAAAATTTATATGAGCATTTTTATTACAAAACCCAGTATTAAGTATTATATTTTATTTTGTTTAGGTAGAAATATAGAGTGATAATTGTGCTGTTTCCCACAAATAAATCAGAATCAGGGAAATACTTAGATTTTAAATTGTAGAAGGAGTGATGCCATTTAATTAAGATTACCACACTCCTATTTTAATGAACTTAGACTGATTGTTTTCTTGACTGTTTCAGTTATATAAGGGATCACGCTTAAATTTAGAGTATTCAGTTGTTTAGTATTTGTGATGAAGGCTGTAGTGAGGTAAGTAATAACCAGGTACTTGAACAAACTGTGCCCTAAGTACAAAGGGTGTCCCAGACCCAGAATAAAAGGGTCTCTTGTACTAGCAAGTACAAATGCTAAGTGTAGTAACCAGATACTTGGCAATTTGGGTTAACAAATATTAATGGTGTCCAGACACAGATCTTTGACTATTAATGGTATCCAGACCCAGATACTCTAGGCCACTTCGCCACAATATATATATATATATATATATATATATATATATATATATATATATATATATATATATATATATATATAACATATATATATATATATATATATATATATATATATATATATATATATATATATATATATACATGTATATATACATATATACATACTATATATATATATATATATATATATATATATATATATATATAATATATATATATATATATATATATATATATATATCTATATATATATATATATATATATATATATATATACTATATATATATACACACACACACACATATATATATATATATATATATCTATATATACATATATAATATATATATATATATATATATACATACCATAATATATATATATATATATATATATATATATATATATATATATATATATATATATATATGTATATATGTATATATATATATCATATATATAATATATATATATATATATATATGATATATATATATATATATATATATATATATATATATATATATATATATATATATATATATATATGATATATCATATATATATATATATATGTGTGTGTGTGTGTGTGTGTGTGTGTGTATACAAACTGTTACTTTATTAGAAATGATATTGAATATGAAGGGCTCCATCTGTTGCCAAATTGAGGAATGTCAATATTCACTCTCTAACCCTTCGTGATGATGTAATTGATTTTCACGGTAATGAATGGTCATCCATTTTTTATGTGCTGGCTACAGGTTATCATTTTGTTGTCTATTATTCTTGAGACCTTACGTAATATCTTAGTCACCACATTCCCATAGATAAGACTGACTTGGATACTAGTAGATATCCTTTTATGGACACCTTTCTTGATTATGACAATGAAACGATAATTCATGAACACTGTAGAAAGGTAACTATTAAAATGAGTCAATTTACTATTTCTTAAGACTTGTCGTCAATTTTGATGAGTTCAAACATCTTTTAGTATTTTTTATTTATCTTACGATTTGTGATGAATTTATGGAACTGTTTTCATGGAGTTGAGTTGAAATATCAGAACTTTAGAAATCAAACAACTTTTAGACTTAGACTATCTCATGAAAAGTATAATTTACGTCTACCAAAGATTTGGAACTAATACACAATGGTAAAATTTCTATATAGGCCTCACACACGCCATTCCATTAGTTTTAGTTTAAGCCAGGAAAATGCAGAAGTAACATTATTATAACAATTAGTCTAAAAATTAATAATTTTTATCACACGAATAACTCTTCGCTTTTCCAGATACCAAATAGAAACAGAATTAAACATTTATTTTGTGAAATCTCTTTCAGAGTTAATGCTAACATTTATGGTGAATTAGAACTTTTATGTGTCAATGAAATTTTAAGATGCAACCTATCTAATTTGTTTTAGAAATTGATGAAAACAAAAAATAATAAAAAAAGAAAAAAAGCATAAGCAAGGAAGGAAACTTCGAAATCATGGAATTTTTATTCCCTCTTCGAAAAAAAAGACTACCCGCCCTGAGTGACGGAGGTACTTTATCGTGCCATTTCTCCCTGGCCCACTTCAAGTACAGATGTCCCAGACTGCTCACGTAATGGAAAGGCTTGAAACAAGAGTTCCCACGTCTCTCCGTAAGTAGAGTGGCATTACGTCATTGGCTACCCGTCATTAACAAGGTCAGCAAACTGAACGCAAGTACAAAGTACGAAAGAAAATGGCAGTATGGTTATTTCAGCAACAAATAGCAAAAAGCGTTTTCTGGACTGCTAACCAGTGATAAGGGAGTACAGTCATAACAAAAGATCTCAGTCCGTAGGAATATAGTAGTACTGTACATGGAAAAACGCAGTAAAAGAAGAATGATATTAAAAGATAGTTCGTGTTCAAACGACTATCACTTTGAGGCTTTGGTCTAGCGAGTTTTTATTTTTCGTTTAACGAATAATGCTATAGGATGGCGTGTAAATTAGTGTTCATTCTTGGCTCATACTAGAGAATAACATATACATAAAAAGATGAAAATAAAATAAAAAGTTGTCGTTTGACTGAAAAGGTAGTATAATGACATGCGTTTTCAGTTAGAAAGTCAAAAAATACCGCAGGAAACACAGAGTAAAGAAATAAGCCCATGGGCATAGTATTAGAAGGATTTGGGACAATCAAGGAAGAACTGTATCCTCAGGTTATCCAAAGTCCTCATCAGAATGAACTATGATGATACTATACATACTCTTCTATACTTTCGTGAAAACCATTACCCCGTTTCTTTGCGAGATCAGTATCTTTGTAATAACACAATAACAGTTCTTTATATTCTGTCCTAGTGACTGTTATCATCACCATTTATCATAATAGTGCCATCTTCCGTGTTAATGTACCTCCGCGCGAGTTCCAACAAGCTATTTGTGGTCCTAAAACTACTGTTAGTAAATCATTTATTACACTATTCAACAACTCTCTCATTATCTTGGTAACTTATTTCAGAGAGAGACGAATGAGTTTCTTAGCAATTGGTTTATAATACAAATTTTGAAAAAGGGACTGGATCTCTGTGTAAAATTTTATCATATTTTATGAAGTTACAGCACTAATTGCCTTTGTAAATTACCCAAAATGACAGTGCATGTTAATCTATGAACAAGTCCGTTTCTACGTAACCAATTAATTATATATTTTATCAAGATAGATATCGGTTTCTCTCTTCTATATATCAGGATAAATATTCCCTAACTATATATCTTCCCAGGCAGCCATAAAACACGCATATATATATATATATATTACTATATATATATTAATATATATCTATCTAGTATATAATATATTATTCTATTTATATATATATAATATATATATATGTATAATATAATATATATATATATATCTATATATATATACTATATATCTATATATTATATATATCTAATACATATATACATATAGTATATATATATCTAATATATATATATCTACTATCATCTATATTATATCATATATATATATCTATATATATATATTATACTATATATATAGGTATAACATATATGTATATATATATATATATCTATATATATATATATATATCTATATATAAATATATATATTATATCATATAATATCTATATATAAATATATCCTCTATATATATATATATTATCTCTCTATACTCTATATATCTATCTATATATATGTTATATTCCTATATTATCTTATATCTATATATATAATCTAATATGTATTCTATATATATATATATTCTATATCTCTCTATATAGATCTATCATGCAATGTATATAGTCTATATCTTTATATTATATCTCTATTATATCATATATCTATATATCTATATTCTATATATCCTCTATATATATAAATTATAAATCTATATTATAATATCTCTATCTATACTATATCATATACTATATATATATTTATATATTTCCTATATATCTATGTATATCGATATATCTATATATATATATATATATACTATATATGGTCTATTATATTACTATATCTATCTCTATTCCTATATCTATATATATCTAGACTAGATAGCTATCATCTGTATATCCTATATATATTATCTATAATATATAATGTTATATTAT
>NC_061098.1:55366033-55368533 GCF_015104395.2 Macrobrachium nipponense | reverse complement strand
TTTTTAAACTTCTTAAATCTCTGCTTTCAATGTACGCCTTTTTCTCCTTTGGAAACAAGATCGCGACTTAGTCTTTCTCTATCTTCATTTACTTGTACATAAATTTGTTTTACCTACAGCAGTTATTAGATTTTCTTCATTATTTTATCATTTTTATTTTCTCTCAACAATTTGTTTCCATGCACCTCTGCCACCTCCTCTTTATCTTCTTATCTATCCATTATTATTCATTTCAAATGATTAATTTCCCTTTAAACTTTCTATTTAATCCTTCCATATACTTCTGTCATCTTTCTCGAACTTACATTTGTATTTCACTTACCTCTCACAACCACCCTTTTCTCATTCTCCAGACCATACAGACATCGATTTAGCTCCTCCCAAAAGTATTTTTTTTTTTTTTTGTCATTCTGATTCCTTTCCATTAAAATAATTCAGTCTAGCATCATCAGTCGCAGCCATAGGACCCTATTAATTTTGGTTTTGTTTTTTCCTTCAATAGTCTCTAGTTTTCCTTTCAGTTCCAGACCTGTAATCCTACATCTTTCAGTATATTTGCAAATAAACTCTTTTCCTTTCTATTCGTGCAAACTATAGTTTCACATTTGGCTCCTAAGGGTTGAAATATGTATCATCCTTTACCTAGATTAATTCAACTGTCATGTATTTGTGGTCTTGAGAGAGAGAGAGAGAGAGAGAGAGAGAGAGAGTACCACAGGAGGTAGGTTCAGGTGGCCTTGGGGCCAATACCGGGTCAATATGCCTTCAGGCGAATTCGCCCGCAGAATTGGCGAGGCAGGATGATGGAGGTAATTCTATTTGTCCGGTGGCATGCTCGCGAATATCCAAGCCTTATCTATGCCATAAATTAGGAAACCAGTGACCGGTGGAAGAAGAAGAGGAAGAAGAAGAAGATGAAGATGAACGAAGGAATGAATGAATGAATGATGTAATGGATAGTGAGACCTATTAGCCTAAATAGTTTAGCAGGTGGAAATTTCTGTTTTTGGGACTAAATTAAATCGGTTCTCGGGAATCATTTTCCTTATTGGGAAGATTATTATTTTCCTGTGTTTAAATGACTGACTATTTAAATGAAGGATACAATTAAATATTTTGTTTTGCTTAATCATATGTTTATGCGCATCCAGTTGGAGGTATTTAGCGAAGCCTTTTGGTAACTGCAGTGATAGTTTTAGAGAAGTGACAACACATCCAAGAAGCAAGATAGTGCATTTAAGTTTGGGCTAAATGGTGCACTGTCTATGGGTGGTGCTAAGCACTGCTGGTGAGAATCTTGAGTAGGTATATAAATTAAATAGCATTCAGGAAGTTTTCTGTACCTGATATTCATCTAAGATTTTGTGGTTTTAAGTGTGAATGTAGCTGTCATATATATATATATATATATATATATATATATATATATATATATATATATATATATATATATATATATATATATATATATATATATATATATACATATATATATATATATATATATATATATATATATATATATATATATATATATATATATTCATGTATATTATATATATATATAAATATATATATATAAAATCTAATAAAAGGTGCCCATAAAAACACCAAAACCTATATAGCGAAAAGTACTATATTTCCAAGACTGCTGTCTCCCTCTTCAGGTAGATGAATTCATCTACCTGAAGAGGGAGACAGCACTCTCGGAATATAGTACTTTTCGCTCTATATTTTGGTGTTTTATGGGCTCCTTTTATTAGATGGAGTTCTGTTGTAACAAAACACGTTTTGCCAATCTCATATATATATATATATATATATATATATATATATATATATATATATATATATATATATACATATATATATATATATATATATATATATATATATATATATATATATATATATATATATATATATATATATATATATATATATATATATATATATATATATATATATATATTATATATATATATATATATATATATATATATATATATATCTATATATATATATATATATATATATATAAATTATAAATATATATATACATATATATATATATATATATATATATATATATATATATATATATATATATATATATATATATATATATATATATATATATATATATATATATATATATATAATATATATATGTATATATATATATATTATCTATATCTATATATATATATATATATATATATATATATATATATATATATATATATTCCAACGAAAACGAGAGTATAATCTTCGAGGTCTTGCGACCTTGGGGACCATTATCGGGTCAATACTCTCTTAGCCGAATCTCTCGCAGGATTCGTGAGTTGGAAATAATTTAGAAATTTTTCTTGGTCTCGAACGCCTCGGATATTCAGCGGTTTATCTAAGCGAATAATTAAAGGCCAGTGAGCACGAGAGAAGAAATGAAGAGAGAGAGAGAGAGAGAGAGAGTAGAGAGAGAGCAGAGAGAGAGAGAGAG
>NC_061098.1:55351033-55361033 GCF_015104395.2 Macrobrachium nipponense | reverse complement strand
GTTTTTCATTTTCTTTGATTGTATAATCTATTTTTTTCTGCATTTTCTACCTTACTTTTTAGTTCTATACTTTCCATGTATTTTTTTTTCTTTTGCAAGACCTTTTTTTTTTCCATTTTCCTGATTTTCTAGAACAAGATCCTTCTGTCTCTTTGTATGCATGACTGATGTTTACTTTTCTTCTTCGGTATATATTTATCCACTATTTTCTCTAATATTTTTAATAATATATCTCCGTATTTTACCCTTATGTCATCACTTACGAAAATGTTATCCCAATCTTTGTTTAATTCTTCATTTATTTCTGACCATTTTTATATTTTTCCTGTAGAAGTTGTATTTTTCCATATCCTTCCCACTTTTTCATTTCTTGCTTATCTCTGTTTTTCACTTGCTTTGGAATGGACTGTTAATTCTATAACATTATGGTCTGAAATACTCGCTTATATAAACTATTATTTCTTTAACATAGTTCATCTCGTTCACAAATACTAGGTCTAAAGTATTTTCCTTTTTTTTTTTTTGTTGGCAGGTGATTTATTGTTGAATGTTGTATTCTAGTAGCATATCTAATAGCTTTAAGAATTGCCTCTTATCTTCTGCACTACTATTACTCTCTTTTTTTTATATGTATAAGTACAACCACAATCTCCTCTTCGCTCTTTTCCAGTCTACGAAGGAAAGTTGAAGTCTCCAGATAGGAGAATAGTCCAGTCCTTGTGATTTCTACGTGTATCATCTAACTTTCTATTTATTAAGAGAGAGACAGAGAAGGAACGGTTAAAATAGATGATTCAGAGAGAGAGAGAGAGAGAGAGAACTCTTAAAAAAATTCAGAGAGAGAGAGAGAGAGAGAGGGGGAGACCGACAGAGAGGGAGATTAAAGAGGTTCATATAAAGAGAGAGAGAGAGAGAGAGAGAGAGAGAGAGAGAGAGAGAGGATAATTTAGCAAATATGGAGCACATGATGTCGACCGGCGTATGGAAGTTGACTTGAGAAACGTTGCAATTTGCAATAGAAAGAAGAGTATGCATACAAAACAAAAACATCAAAAACTTTTTATTGATTTGTATTTTGCGTCAGCAGTTTCTTACATGTTTGTGTCACATTTTTCAAGGTTTATTTTTTTAACAGAAGATTTGCTCGTATCTCTATTCACTAACATTTACTAGAATTTTCTTTGGATCTTAAGGTTCCAAGATTTTTTCACGAATAACTTTTGTAATAATATAATAATAATAATAATACTAATAATAATAATAATAATAATAATAATAATAATAATAATAATGTGGCGCCGTGGAGGAGTGGGTTAGGTCGTCATGGACTTAAGTCAAGTTAAGCAACATTGGGGCTGGTCAGTCGTTGGATGGGTGACCGCTCTCCTCGGCGTTGATTCCTTGGGAAAGGATCTTTACCATAATTTCCTCAGTCTACTCAGCTGTAAATAGTACCTATCCCTGATGGGGTTGGGTCCAGCTATGGGTTAAATAGCAAAACTCAGCAATGATGGAAGAAATGAAGGAATAAACGACAAACGACGTAAATGGAACCTCTGGAAACAGAGGAGGATGAGGTATCAAACAACGACACACGAAGAAAAACCGACGAAGTAACAGACAAAGACGGAATGGGTAGAAAAGATTAGACAATGGATGGAGCCAAGATACAGAGAGAACAAAGATCCCCTCCATGAAAGCCTACAACACCAAGAAATTAGGGAGAAAACAGTGAGGTCAATGAAAAAATGGGCATAATCACACCACCAGTATCACAGAAACAAATAACTTGGCATAGCAGGAGCAAAATTTGTAGCAGAACTGATGGGGATTCGAACACCAACACCGCCAGCACAACCACCCAACAGAAACCAAAACAGCAACCTCCTTGGAAAAGGCGCCTGGAAAAGCAAATCATGGTGATGAGATATGACTTGAGTAAACTGAAAGAGATGACAGAAAAAAGGCTAAGAAGCAAGAAAACAGGGAGGAACTCACGAGAAATACATAGTACAGAGGCTCTAAGGCCAAAGCACATAAGATCCAAAGGATACCTAACAGAACAAACTATTCGGAACCAACCAGAAAAACTATACAGCCAACTAAAAGGGGAAGACAACCAACAAGAAATTCCTGTAGCCGAACCAAGTAAGAGACTCTGGGAAAACATATGGAGCAATCCGGTATCACACAACAAACATGCAACATGGCTCCAAGAAGTCAAGGAAGAACGAAACAGGGAGAATAAAACAAAGATTCACAGAGATCACGACAGACACAGTCAGACACCAACTAAAGAAAATGCAAACTGGAAAGCCCCAGATCCCGATGAAGTCCATGGATACTGGCTCAAAAACTTCAAGGCCCTACACCCACGAATAGCAGAACAACTCCAGCATTGTATCTCAAATCACCATGCACCCAAATGGATGACCACAGGAAGAACATCCTTAGTACAAAAGACAAGAGTAAGGGAATATAGCCAGTAACTACAGGTCTATCACCTGCCTACTAACATGTGGAAGTTACTAACAGTATCATCAGTGAAAGGCTATACAACTACCTAGAGGAGACAAACACCATCCCCCACCCAACAGAAAGGCTGCAGAAGAAGTGTAGGGCTCCTGATAGACAAATGGTAATGAAGAACAGTAGGAGAAGGAAAACCAACCTAAGCATGGCAATGGATAGACTATAAGAAGCCTTCGACATGATACCACACATGGCTAATAGAATGCCTGAAAATATATGGGGCAGAGGAAAACACCTCAGCTTCCTTAAAAATACAATGCGCCACTGGAATACAATACTTACAAGCTCTGGAATAAGACTAGCAAGAGGTTAATATCAGGAGAGGGATCTTCCAGGGCGACTCACTGTCCCCACTACTCTTCATAGTAGCCATGATTCCCATGACAAAAGTACTACAGAAGATGGATGCCGGTACCACTCGAGAAAAGAGGCAACAGAATCAACCATGGACGACATCAAGCTGTATGGTAAGAGCATCAAGGAAATAGATACCCTAATCCAGACTGTAAGGATTGTATCTGGGGACATCAGGATGGAGTTTTTGGAATAGAAAAAAATGCACCTTAGTCAACATACAAAAAGGCAAAGTAACGAGAACTGAAGGGAGCAAAATCAAACACATAGATGAGACAGGATACAAATACCTGGAATAATGGAAGGAGGGGATATAAAACACCAAGAGATGAAGGACACAAACGATCAGGAAAGAATATATGCAGAGACTCAAAGGTGGATACTCAAGTCAAAACTCAACGCCGGAAATATGATAAAAAAGCCATATAAAACACATGGGCAGTGCCAGTAATCAGATACAGCGCAGGAAGTGTAGGGCTCCTGATAGACAAAATGGTAATGAAGAACAGTAGGAGAAGGAAAACCAACCTAAGCATGGCATGGATAGACTATAAGAAAGCCTTCGACAGGATACCACACACATGGCTAATAGAATGCCTGGAAATATATGGGGCAGAGGAAAACACCATCAGCTTCCTTAAAAATACAATGCGCCACTGGAATACAATACTTACAAGCTCTGGAATAAGACTAGCAGAGGTTAATATCAGGAGAGGGATCTTCCAGGGCGACTCACTGTCCCCCCCCACTACTCTTCGTAGTAGCCATGATTCCCATGACAAAAGTACTACAGAAGATGGATGCCGGGTACCAACTCAAGAAAAGAGGCAACAGAATCAACCATGGACGACATCAAGCTGTATGGTAAGAGCATCAAGGAAATAGATACCCTAATCCAGACTGTAAGGATTGTATCTGGGGTGGATCATCAGGATGGAGTTTGGAATAGAAAAATGCACCTTAGTCCAACATACAAAAAGGCAAAGTAACGAGAACTGAAGGGAGCAAAATCAACACATAGATGAGACAGGATACAAATACCTGGGAATAATGGAAGGAGATATAAAACACCAAGAGATGAAGGACACGATCAGGAAAGAATATATGCAGAGACTCAAGGCGATACTCAAGTCAAAACTCAACGCCGGAAATATGATAAAAGCCATAAACACATGGGCAGTGCCAGTAATCAGATACAGCGCAGGAATAGTGGAATGGACGAAGGCAGAACTCCGCAGCATAGATCAGAAAACCAGGAAACATATGACAATACACAAAGCACTACACCCAAGAGCAAATACGGACGACTATCATAACACGAAAGGAAGGAGGGAGAGGACTACTAAATATAGAGGACTGCGTCAACATCGAAAACAGAGCACTGGGGCAATATCTGAAAACCAGTGAAGACAAAGAGTGGCTAATAGTGTATGAGACAGGATCTAATAAAACGTAGATGAAGACCCAGAAATATACAGAGACAGGAGAATGACAGACAGAACAAGGACTGGCACAACAAACCAATGCACGGACAATACAGATTACGACTAAAGAAACTAGCCGTGATGACACGTGTCAATGGCTACAGAGGGGAGAGCTAAAGAAGGAACTGAAGGAAGGAAATGATAACAGCGGCACAAGATAAGGCCCTAAGAACCAGATATGTTCAAAGAACGATAGACGGAAATAACTCTCTCCCATATGTAGGAAGTGCAATAAGAAAAATGAAACCATAAACCAATAGCAAGCAAATGCCCGCACTTGCACAGAACCAGTACAAAGAGTCATGATTTCAGTGGCAAAAGCCCTCCACTGGAGCCTGTGCAAGAAACAATCAGCTACCTTGCAGTAATAAGTGGTACGAGCACCAACCTGAGGGAGTGATAGAAAACGATCAGGCAAAGATCCTCTGGGACTATGGTATTAGAACGGATAGGGTGATACGTGCAAACAGACCAGACGTGACATTGATTAACAAAGTCAAGAAGAAAGTATCTCTCATTGATGTCGCAATACATGGACACCAGAGTTGAAGAGAAAAGAGAGGGAAAAAATGGATAAGTATCAAGATCTGAAATAGAAATAAGAAGGATATGGGATATGCCAGTGGAAATCGTACCCATAATCATGGGAGCACTACGTACGATCCCAAGATCCCTGAAAAGGAATCTAGAAAAACTAGAGGCTGAAGTAGCTCCAGGACTCAACATACAAAAAGGCAAGTAACGAGAACTGAAGGGAGCAAAATCAAACACATAGATGAGACAGGATACAAATACCTGGGAATAATGGAAGGAGGGATATAAAACAACCAAGAGATGAAGACACGATCAGGAAAGAATATATGCAGAGACTCAAGGCGATACTCAAGTCAAAACTCAACGCCGGAAATATGATAAAAGCCATAAACACATGGGCAGTGCCAGTAATCAGATACAGCGCAGGAATAGTGGAATGGACGAAGGCAGAACTCCGCAGCATAGATCAGAAAACCAGGAAACATATGACAATACACAAAGCACTACACCCCAAGAGCAAATACGGACAGACTATACATACACGAAAGGAAGGAGGGAGAGGACTACTAAATATAGAGGACTGCGTCAACATCGAAAACAGAGCACTGGGGCAATATCTGAAAACCAGTGAAGACGAGTGGCTAAGAGTGTATGGGAAGAAGGACTAATAAAAGTAGATGAAGACCCAGAAATATACAGAGACAGGAGAATGACAGACAGAACAGAGGACTGGCACAACAAACCAATGCACGGACAATACATGAGACAGACTAAAGAACTAGCCAGTGATGACACGTGTCAATGGCTACAGAGGGGAGAGCTAAAGAAGGAAACTGAAGGAATGATAACAGCGGCACAAGATAAGGCCCTAAGAACCAGATATGTTCAAAGAACGATAGACGGAAATAACATCTCTCCCATATGTAGGAAGTGCAATAAGAAAAATGAAACATAACCACATAGCAAGCAAATGCCCGGCACTTGCACAGAACCAGTACAAAAAGAGTCATGTTCAGTGGCAAAAGCCCTCCACTGGAGCCTGTGCAAGAAACATCAGCTACCTTGCAGTAATAAGTGGTACGAGCACCAACCTGAGGGAGTGATAGAAAACGATCAGGGCAAAGATCCTCTGGTGGGACTATGGTATTAGAACGGATAGGGTGATACGTGCAAAACAGACCAGTACGTTGACATTGATTAACAAAGTCAAGAAGAAAGTATCTCTCATTGATGTCCGCAATACCATGGGACACCAAGAGTTTGAAGAGAAAGAGAGGGAAAAAATATGGATAAGTATCAAGATCTGAAAATAGAAAATAAGAAGGATATGGATATGCCAGTGGAAATCGTACCCATAAATCAGTGGGGGAGCACTACGTACGATCCCAAGATCCTGAAAGGAATCTAGAAAAAACTAGAGGCTGAAGTAGCTCCAGGACTCATGCAGAAGAGTGTGATCCTAGAAAAAACGGCACACATGTAAGAAAGGTGATGGACTCCTAAGGAGGCAGGATGCAACCCGGAACCCCACACTATAAATACCACCCAGTCGAATTTGAAGACAGTGATAGAGCAAAAAAAAAAAAAAAAAAAAATAATAATAATAATAATAATAATAAAAATATGATAATAATAATAATAATAATAATAATAATAATAATAATAATAATAATAATAATAATAATAATAATAATTATAATAATAATAATAATAATAATAATAATTATAATAATAATAATAATAATAATAATAATATTTTTTTCAACCTGCAATAAGTGCGTCTAACTCTATCAGTACAATAGAGTTATGGAAATAATAAATAATAAGTGGCGCCGTGGAGGAGTGGGTTAGGTCGTCAATGGACTCAAGTCAAGTTAAGCAACATTGGGGCTGGTCAGTCGTTGGGTTGGTGGACCGCTCTCCTCGGCGTTGATTCCTTGGGAAAGGATCTTTACCATAATTTCATAAGTCTACTCAGCTGTAAATGAGTACCTTATCCCTGATGGGGTTAGGGTCCAGCTATGGGTTTAAATAGCAAAACTCAGCAATGATGGAAAGAAATGAAGGAATAAACGACAACGACGTAAATGGAACCTCTGGCAACAGAGGAGCTTCGTCCGCAACCAGGTATTCAACCCAATTGAAGGGGAAGACGGTCAGGTACTTGGAGGTCGTCATCCAGCAACTGATCAACCAAAACGACAGTAATCATAATAATAATAATAATAACAACTCCAGCATTGTATCTCAAATCACCATGCACCCAAAATGGATGACCACGAAGGAAGAACATCCTTAGTACAAAAGACAAGAGTAAGGGAAATATAGCCAGTAACTACAGGCCTATCGCCTGCCTACCAATAATGTGGAAGTTACTAAAAGGTATCATCAGTGAAAGGCTATACTACTACCTAGAGGAGACAAAACACCATCCACCACCAACAGAAAGGCTGCAGAAGGAAGTTGTAGGGGCACAAAAGACCAGCTTCCTGATAGACAAAATGGTAATGAAGAACAGTAAGAGAAGGAAACCAACCTAAGCATGGATGGATAGACTATAAGAAAGGCCTTCGACTGATACCACACACTGGCTAATAGAATGCCTGAAAATATATGGGGCAGAGGAAAACACCATCAGCTTCCTCAAAAATACAATGCGCAAACTGGAATACAATACTTACAAGCTCTGGAATAAGACTAGCAGAGGTTAATATCAGGAGAGGATCTTCCAGGGCGACTCACTGTCCCCATACTCTTCGTAGTAGCCATGATTCCCATGACAAAAGTACTACAGAAGATGGATGCCGGTACCAACTCAAGAAAAGAGGCAACAGAATCAAACCATCTGATGTTCATGGACGACATCAAGCTGTATGGTAAGAGCATCAAGGAAATAGATACCCTAATCCCAGACTGTAAGGATTGTATCTGGGGACATCAGGATGGAGTTGGAATAGAAAAATGCGCCTTAGTCAACATACAAAAAGGCAAAGTAAAGAGAACTGAAGGGATAAAGCTACCAGATGGGAGCAACATCAAACACATAGATGATGAGACTGGATACAAATACCTGAAGATAATGGAAGGAGGGGATATAAAACACCAAGAGATAAAGGACACGATCAGGAAAGAATACATACAGAGACTCAAGGCGATACTCAAGTCAAAACTCAACGGCCGGAAATATGATAAAAGCCATAAACACATGAGCAGTGCCAGTACTCAGATACAGCGCAGGAATAGTGGTATGGACGAAGGCGAACTCCGCAGCATAGATCAGAAAACCAAGGGAGGAAACATATGACAATACACAAAGCACTACGCCAAGAGCAAATACGGACAGACTATACATAACACGAAGGAAGAGGGGAGGGAGGAAGGTACTACTAAGTATAAAGGACTGCATCAACATCGAGAACAGAGCACTGGGGGCAATATCTGAAAACCAGTGAAGATGAGTGGCTAAAGAGTGCATGGGAAGGACTAATAAAAGTAGACGAAGACCCAGAAATATACAGAGAACAGGAGAAAGACAGAAAGAACAGAGGACTGGCACAACAAACCAATGCACGGACAATACATGAGACGACTACGAACTAGCCAGCGATGACACACGGCAATGGCTACAGAAGGGGAGAGCTAAAGAAGGAAACTGAAGAAATGATAACGGCAGCACAAGATCAGGCCCTAAGAACCAGATATGTTAAAAGAACGATAGACGAAATAACATCTCTCCCATATGTAGGAAGTGCAATATGAAAAATGAAACCATAAACCACATAGCAAGCGAATGCCCCCCGGCGCTTGCACAGAACTAGTAACAAAAAGAGGCATGATTCAGTGGCAAAAGCCCTCCACTGGAACCTGTGCAAGAAATCATCGCTACCTTGCAGTAATAAGTGATATGAGCACCAACCTGAGGGTTAGTGATAGAAAAACGATCAGGCAAAGATCTCTCTGGGACTATGGTATCAGAACAGATAGGGTGATACGAGCAAAATAGACCAGACGTGACGTTGATTGACAAAGTCAAGAAGAAAGTATCACTCATTGATGTCGCAATACCATGGGAAACCAGAGTTTGAAGAGAAAGAGAGGGAAAAAAAAATGGATAAGTATCAAGATCTGAAAATAGAAATACGAAGGATATTTGGATATGCCAGTGGAAATTGTACCCATAATCATGGAGCACTAGGCACGATCCCAAGATCCCTGAAAAGGAATCTAGAAAAAAAAAACTAGAGGCGAAGTAGCTCCAAAACTCATGCAGAAGAGTGTGATCCTAGTAAAAGCGCACATAGTAGGAAAAGTGATGGACTCCTAAGGAGGCAGGATGCACCCGGACCCCACACTATAAATACCACCACCCAGTCGAATTGGAAGAATGTGATAAGAGAAAAATATAATAATAATATAATTTTCTGTCTGAAATATTATAAATTCATTATTTTATGTCAAAATTCATATATTTCAAAGCTTGTGTAATGTATTGCATAATAATAATAATAATAATAATAATAATAATAATAATAATAATAATAATAATAATAATAATAATAATACGTGTAAGAGATCTGCTTAATATAAACATCACCACGTTCTATTTACAGACAGGAAAAAATTAAGTCATATAACCCAATTAGCAAGAATCGTAACAGCCTAAATTTATTCACTAATTGAAATTAAATGAACATCTTCCTTTTTCCCAGCATAAGTACATGAAACTTGGAATAAAACAATAAATATTTCCATTAACTAATCTGGAGATGAGTCTTTCAGGTTTCGGACCAATCTACTTTTTTTATCTGGTCAATGTTACGTGATTGCTGACTTTATCCCACATGTCAAGGGATAATCCAGGTAATTTGCTGTAGTCATTAAAATTGCGCATATATATATATATATATATATATATATATATATATATATATATATAATATATATATATATATATATATATATATATATATATATATATATATATATATATATATATATCTCGCAATGGCAACAGCTCTTTATGAAGAAAATACATTTAAAACTAAATTCCACTCTCAAGGACAAACATATAGGTGAAAGGAGTTTCACTAAAATCT
>NC_061098.1:55343533-55346033 GCF_015104395.2 Macrobrachium nipponense | reverse complement strand
TGAAGTATTTATTGTTTTGTGTCAGAAAGATTCTGGAATATTCATATGTGTCTGGAAGACTTAGATTTTTACTTAAAAGCGAAATAATTGTGAATAAAAGATTATATATGTGTGATGATTACTCATATTTCATAAATTTTGAAGTGTAAAATGACACCACGGAGCCTTATATATTCACTCTAAATACCTGTCTCTCAATCACAAAAATAAGATTTGAATATTTTTAGTACTGACAAATTTTCCCTAAAAAATATCACGCGCATCAAGCGTAAGATATTACGAGATATTTCAAATAATAAGAATCTCCAAGTACCTACAGACCCAAGCCTTGCCAAAACAATGGAAAATAAATCCTTTTTAGGGTTTAGAAATGTAAGAAACTCCATTTCATGGCCTTAGAATGTAATTCCGAAGCCACTGGTGTATAGTCACAAGTGAAGTTCCTTTATAAAGAATAATTACTCTAATGACATAATATTAAAAGAAAATATTAAGCCAGAAATATTCTTACCGTTCCAATATGGCATTCTCCTTTCTTTTTGGGAAAATAACAACTACACACAAAAGTGATGATGATAGATAACTACAATGCAGGCCAGGAGTCGAAGGTTTGAATGGTGGAATGTTTCAGCTGCTTCTTCACTAAAAGAACCAAGAACAATAAAGGTCCTTTGGCTTGTCTTACATTTCACGAAACACTCTTGGATTGGTGATTTCTGTAAGCATTGATTGAATGATTAACGGCTACTAAAAACCGGCGTCGCAACAGCTAGGTTATTGACGCCGTTTCTGAAAACAGAGAAATGTGTACCCGTAACGGAATCGACCTTGCAAACTCCTTCGCTACCGTATTTTTGTTTACAGGCCTTCTTTACCATCCTACTTAATGACCCATTATCTCCCATTTTAGAGGTATACATTAAAGAGCTATAGGGTGATTACACTACATTAAAGCAATTGTTAATTTACGTTTCAACGAAAAATTGTGTTTAGAGTCGATTCAGAGGGACAAATACTTTATGAGCCACCGTGAGTGTTTGGTGTTCGGTAAGTCAGTCAATGGAACTTCCAGAATTATCAGCTGCAAATGTCCTTCCAGTCTGGTGACTCCTTTATTCTGAACCTCTGCAGAGAGAGAGAGAGAGAGAGAGAGAGAGAGAGAGAGACGAGAGAGAGAGAGAGAGAGAGAGAAAGGGAAAGGGGGATACATGACACTCTGATCTGTGTGGTCCAGTTATTCTGCGATAACTGGATGACAACGTTTGTTACGCGAGTTTGAATAAATGAGAAAGGAATGTTAATTATAAATTTTTTGCACGAGCTTGTTATTTATACGTCAACACCAGTATGTTCTTCTTCTATAATTATTTCTTGGCATTTATAATAAAAATATAATTATGCTATTAATTATTTTATTTTCATAAATATATGTCACACACACACAAATACACACACACACACACACACATATATATTTTTATATATATGTACACACACACACACACACACACACATATATATATATATATATATATATATATATATATATATATATATATATGTGTGTGTTTATGTATATATATATATATATATATATATATATATATATATATATATATATATATATATATATGTATATGTATATATATATATATATATATATATATATATATATATATATATATATATATATATATATATATATATATATATATATATATATATATATATATATATATATATATATATATATATATATATATATATATATATATATATATATATATACATATATATATATATATATATATATATATATATATATATATATATATATATATATATTCATATTGGATATATAATATATGTGCTTTCACAATAGCCATACTGTCGAGGTCCAGGCTGAGAAATTTATTGCATTAATGAAATTGTGGATTGGTCACAGAAATCTCACATTCGCTTTGAATTGGGACAGCAGACACTTGCTCTGGACATGAATAATCCATTACCTCCATTAGACCCATTTAGAGCTTTTGGATAGAAAAACAGTACATGTGTAGTATTACCAATATTACTTTGTCTGATATGGATTACACAAATGGGTTGATATTATGGACATTATTCTTACTGATATTAGGGGGAGGGGGATTGATTTTGTGCCTTTTACGCGGAATAATTGACATGTTCTATATGATTCACAGTAGGTAGAAAATACAATATTTATTAAATAATATATGAAAATAATGATGCTTTCCTTGCAGTATTCAGACAAGGTCTAATGTCAAATGGCTAATTACACGGGAAAAATAACAGGAAATGCCTTTGCCATGAATTACCCATGATACCATTGCAACAGCATTTACGAAATCCCTCGTTATGATCGTAATTCGTTTTGTAATTCCTTGATATCAAGAAAGCCGGAATTGAATATCTAGTGTTTACGCTCGTGTAAGTCAGTCATGATAGCATGATATGTTACATTAGGAGTGGATATTCTGGA
>NC_061098.1:55331033-55338533 GCF_015104395.2 Macrobrachium nipponense | reverse complement strand
TGAAATCGATAAAAAATAAAAAACACAACCAACCTAGTGGTGAGACAGCAAGGAACTAAATGGAAGGAAACCACCACAGTACGAACTTATGCTAAATACAATTGACTCGCAGAAGTATGGGTGTTTAATGATGGTACGAGTTGTTTTATAAACAACGACTCAAGGATTTTGTTAACTCTTGTGGTTTGGTAGTATGGCCGATTACACTGAAATCTTTGTTGTCAATGTAGGTTTACATTGTTTTGCATGGTTCCTGATATTGGAGTGCTCTGGGTTTGAGATTCTGCTCCCTGTGCGGAAACTGATTCCCCCGATGTGAATCGATGCGCACTTAAGTAGCCGACTGGTGGATCCCACGTAAATCCCTGAAATACATTTAGGGCAAGTATATTTGTAGATGACACCAGAAGACATATAAGGACACAGCTGATCTTTAATCTTAAACAAGGAGCCTATATTAAGAGGATTTTGGTCAAATTAATTCCCAAAAATCCTCTTAATATAGGCTCCTTGTTTAAGATAAAAGATTCAGCTGTGTCCTTATATGTCTTCTGGTGTCATCTACAAAATATAACTTGCCCTAAATGTAGTTCAGGGATTTACGTGGGATCCACCAGTCGGCTACTTAAGGTGCGCATCGATTCACATCGGGGAATTAGTTTCCGCACGGGGAGCAGAATCTCAAACCCCAGAGCACTCCAATATCAGGAACCATGCAAAACAATGTAAAAACCTACATTGACAACAAAGATTTTCAGTGTAATCGGCCATACTACCAAAACACAAGAGTTAACAATCCTTGAGTCGTTGTTTATAAAACAAACTCGTACCATCATTAAACACCCCATACTTCTGCGAGTCAATTGTATTTAGCCATAAGTTCTTACTGTGGTGGTTTCCTTCCATTTAGTTCCTTGCTGTCTCACCTCTAGGTTGGTTGTTTTTATTTTTATCGATTTCATTTTTACTCTAATATATTTTAAAATGAACTTTTAGACTACTTTTAACTTTTTTTTATGTTTTTATTCTTTTTCTTATGTGCAGCCCAGAAGAGTTAATTCTGTAAACAATTACGAAACGTCGGAAACAAAATAATAAAAAAGACCAGCCCTAGTGATGTGTGGTTTTCGTCCGTCTTCCTCTGATTATATATACTATATATATATAATATATAATATATATATATATATATATATATATAATCTATATTATCTATATATATATATTATATATATTATATATATATATATATGATATATATATATATATAATATCTATACCTACAAGATTATGCTATTTATTTCCCAAACTAGATGAACATAAAATGGAACAAAGATTAAAAAAGGTCATATTTTAAGAACTAGGTCTGACCCACAAAAGAACTGTAAATTATCATTCTACTCTCTTGAATTAGTCTAAGTAATCACTCCAAACTCTCAAATAATCAATCACTACAGTTTCGATCAGTCAGGACTTAGAGAATCTCGTCTCTAGAATAATGGAACATGGGACCCATTTGAAGCGAAACAAAGAGACATATTCATTATATTCCCCCACCACACAATGTCAAAAAAAATATATGAAACTTCACACTTCTCTCTTTTACAAAGACAACTGTTCCTAAGTCATTTAAATATGTGCCATACCTCTTTTAGTCTGTACCAGCACCTGGTGTCCTTCGAACTGTCTCGCTCCTTATCTCAAAAGAATGTGCTTTCTCTTAAGGGTTGTCTCCCCCGATGGTTGGACCCACCATCATTCATGCACAAACTGATTGTATGCATAACCGTCACACCCTAAGATCCCCATAGCAATTGATTGAACTGGCATCTACCTTCGTTTCAAAGTAGGATACCACTAGGTGCTCTCTATCTCCAAGCCAGGGAAGCTGATACAACTTAATTCACCGACACATAGATTTCTTCTTTTTTTTTAATAACGGCCTCGACCACCTATGTCTTTTTTTGCACTCCTGTCGCCACACCACATCAGAAACTAATGCACAGTGTTTTAATTTTGCCACATGATTTAGGGCTACCTCCATTGCTGGAACCCTTGTGCCTCGCTGGATGCACAGAGAAGTTTAAGAACTCCAAACATACAAATTGTGATCAGTATGATGGCTAGCTTGACCACCATTGCTGGAATTGTGTAACGTTCATTGAAGAAAAACTCATCCTCGTCACTACCCTCCAACGGCGGGACTGTAACAGTCTCCACTGTAGGGGGAATTCGAACGCCTCATGGTTTCCGTCCAGTAAGGTTCATATAAACACTTTCGTAGACGAGTTGTAGACATGACGAATAGTTTTTTTGTAGACGCAGGTTGAGCACGTAAACCATCTTGAAACAACTCAGCATGCACCATTATTCTGCGTCTGTGACCCTCGTAAGTGTATCCAACAACCTCGTCGCGAAACTGTAGATTCAACGTTTTGTACTGAAGGAACGTGGTCACCACTCCGTTGTCAAGGAAACATTGCGTGACTTCCATGCAAATGCAACTCACACCCGCTCGTAGAAGATTGTAGAATCCCGATTTACCCAGAACATATCCTGAGACGACATACAGATGACATCTCATCCGCTGCAAAGGCAATCCATAGCATTGCCCCTTATGTGTAGACTTGACTCGACCTCTGGTATTTTAGAACCAAGCCGTTTTCCATCATCACCATCACGTGAAGTTGGGAATTCTCTAAAGCCAGTGTGTGTCCATATTTAAAAAGTCTACATGATCATAGAATAACTAAAGTCTGCTTTACCACACAAATCTGTCATTAATGATATACTCAATCTCCTAGTCAAATATTAAAAATTCCTCACTAAAAAAATATAATCTCTCCCAACTGAATTCTCACAAGTAATCCCATATCTGACAAACACGCTATAAAAAAGAACCCATTTGCCATATTTCCAAACAACTTTCTACGTAAAATATTAACCTCTGAATCTTATGCCAAAACGCCAAAACACAGTTTGCGCATAATAAGAAAAAAAAAAAAAAGAAAATGAAAGTGAAAAAAAAATGTTAAAAACATTTCACCACCAAATGCAAAAAACCAGACAGTAAGAAAAAAAAATGAAATTTTTCGACAATATATTAATCACCACAGCCAATTCTTTTAAATTTTGACACGTGTTAATTTTTCGACCGACCTGTTTTTTCCTGTAAGACTACAAATCTGTTTCCAATTTTGTCCTCAATGACTCTAAGGACCTTCAAACTTCGGGCCTAATTTGTAGTTCAGCTCGTTCCTCACGTTGATTTTTAAAAATACTTGTCTCCGACATTGATCTTGGGATCAGATGTTTTACTAATACTTTTCTTTACCATCTCTTCTCTTGCTGTGGATACCAATGACTCGATCGTATCCTCCCATGATGAAGTATAGTTAGCAAATCAAATGTGCCTCGTGCTGGGCAACCAAACAAAGCTTCAGATGGAGACATTTTAATGGAATCACTAACCATAGTATTAATGTTCTAAAGGGCCCACAAATAATACAAAGTGTAAAAACAAAAAGTCCGTGTATAATTTTGAAGACTTTACAGATAGCTTTCGAACCCTTCCCTGGGTTATCTTCAGTCCATTGTATTATTGTGGACCCTTTAAAACACGATATATACTCTCGTGATAGAGAGTTTTTTCCTCCCCTACAAATAGTGTTGATACTGTCTAACAGCATCAATATATCTGTCCCAATTCTTATCATTACCACCACAGTCTTCCTGAGAGTCTCGAGCACTGTTCGCTCGTTCACACACCCTTACCCTCAGGCCTATATGGAATAATTGTTACTTTCTGGTATCCCCATGACTTCTGCTAAAACAATCCAAGGTTTTGTTCACAAATTCTCTGCCATTGGTGTTGGTCGATAAAAACCTCGGGTGAAGAGCCTCATCTGCAAATGACACCATTGAAAAATGCCACAGCTACTTCATAAGTCGTTTTATGCTTAAGTAAGAAAATTTTACTATCCTTGTAAGTTCATCTATTATTACTAACAAGTACTTATTCGAATATCTAGACTCACAAAAATTTCCAAGGATATTCCATATGTTTTCTCTGAAAAGGTCTACTTGGTATAAAATATGATTCTAATTTGCATGAAGTTATCCTTGCAGATTTGCATGCGTTGCACACTGACAGTTTCTCACAAAATTTTCCACATCTTTCCCCATGTTTTTGCCAAATGTATTTAGCCCAAACCTCATCATACATTTTTCTATCCCCAAGTGTGGACACCAAACCTGCAATCTACTATATCCAAAACACTGGAATTAGGACTTTCGGAATTACGATCTGTGTCATATCTCTGTTACTTTCACTGGTTCTCAATTTATATTTAACCCTTAAACGCCGAATGGACGTATTAAACGTCGAGTCAAAATCTCCCCCGATTTCCGAATGGACGTACCATACGTCGGCTCAAAAAAGTTTTTTTTAAAAATTCGCTGAAAAATACTTATAGGCCTACCAGCCAAAAACTTTTGAATCACGCGCCTTATTGGGGGATGCTGGGAGTTCGCGGATCAAGGCGTTTGTTTTGTTTACAATCGTTACGCAGGCGGCGCAAGCGCGAATTTCTTTCTTATCGCACTAAAAAGTATCAGTGACACATCTCAAAAATTATTTCGTCACTTTGACATAATTTTTGCACCATTTTAAATTATTCGTTACATGAAGTATATATATGAAAATGTGCGCAATTTCATTTACAATACAACAAAAAATTACTCATGATTGTAACTTTTATCAGTTTTGAAATATTTCCATATAAATAACGATAAGTGCCAAATTTTCAACCTTTGGTCAACTTTAACTCTACCGAAATGGTCAAAAAACGCAATTGTAAGCTAAAACGCTTATATTGTAGTAATATTCAAATATTTACCTTAATTCTGAAACAAATTGCAAGAAATTTGTTAGAAGCAGCTTGCATATGTTTTTAGCAAACCAAAAACAAAATAACTTTACTATAAGTCAGGTTGGCCATATATTAAATTGGGTAACCCCATTTATTCCTTCATATTGTTTCCCAACAGTACAAAATTCAGAGAAAAGTTTAAATGACCAGTTTACCAAATCATTGAATAGTTCTCTCTTTTAACCTGTTTGAATTGCTGATTTGACCATTTGTTTATGATTTAAACAACCTAATTTTACTTTGACAATTATGTTAATTTTATTTTTTTTTTCCCAGTGGGAAAGGGTTTATGAATTTTTGTAATGCACATTCTGTTTAGTTAAAAATAAAGCTCTTGAAGAGGCCTGGTGGAAGGTGAAATTATCGAGCTACTAGGGTCTTTTATTCTCTTTTGTCCTGTGGGACGATATTGGAAATAATCTCATCTTCGTGTTATGGAGATTATATATATATATATATATATAGTATATATATATATATTATATATATATATATATATATATATATATATATATATATATATATATATATAACACAGGGTTGTTAAGGGAGCTGAAGGGCCTATGCATAAAATATTAAATTGTCGTTTTCAATATGTAAATAAATCAGTATGCTAAAACTTTTCTATTTAAAAAAGGAAAACATAACTGTTTATATTCATTCAATAAGTTTGACAAGTAATTAGAATAACAATAAGGATTGCTGTTTTCACAATATCAGCATTTTTCAAAGTCACTGGCAGGAGAAGGGAAGTAAAATCACCAAAAACAAAACAGTTTTTAAAAAGACGCTTATGCTTAAGCTAAGATAAATGAGATATACAAACAAAATTTCTCTTTCTCGCCTCTCCTCACATAACTGGTTTAACAAATGTTCGCTATTTATCCAGGAATTCATTCAACTCTGGCAAGACCTGGAGAGTCTGGCGTCTTTGAACAAAATACACAGCTTCCTTCCTTCCTTCCTATGCAGAGGCTTCGTTCCACCTCGTAGAATTATTATAACGATGACGTTACAATTCCATGGCGAGTCTTCTCGGTTTGCAGGGGATGATAAATTGCACTGAAATGCGTTCACTAACGAAGGGGAAAGCTTCAGTTTGGTAATACACTGGGATTCCTGTACGCCAGTGATCTAGCGTGGGTTCTGTGGGCAATGCTGATCCTGTTTTAGAATTTTTGTTCTGCAGTTCTCTTTTATCTGCGTTTCAGGGTTGAATTATTCATTTAATTTTAGTGGTTTTGGCTTTAAATGGAATGACACCTCATACACTAACTAGATTGTAGAATGTGTGGCAACAAGGCCCCTATTACCAAAGTCAGAAAAGAATGGGTAGTGGGTATGATTAGTGAATAATCTGCCCATAAGACAGATTTACAAGGTCAACCACAAAAAGGCAGAAAAACAAGCTCCAAAAAAATTATTGTATATTCATAAAACGAGGAAAAAAAAATTCCAAAGAGTAATTAGTTGGACAAATCTGGAAAATCCCCAGAAACACATAAGAACCTACTATTAAATATTTACCACAAAAGGAAACACTTCCCCAAAGATCTATTCGGTAAACTTGTAAATATTCCCTAAAACTTTATTAAAAACAGGCTATCAAGTATCTATTAGAAGAGGAAAAGCTGACCAAAGAAGATTTATTTGTGAAAATGTGACTGACCCCACAAATAAGCCCAGTTTAGTCCCAGTAAATTGCACCTGTTCAAAGCTAAATGGAGTGAACTTGTGGGCTAGAGTTGTGTCAGTGGTCATTTGCACCGGAAGCTGAATCTAAGTATGAATATTATGCAGTAGTGGAGTGGGGGGCGGGGGGGTGGTTATATTTTCGTGGAATTGGTTTCCTCATAAGATTTTCTTTCTATTTTTAAACTTCTTAATCCCTCAGGGTGGGTCAATGTACGCCGGCCTTTTTCTCCTTTCCTTTGGAAACAAGATCGCGACTAAGTCGTTTCTTTCTCTATCTTCATTTACTTGTACCATAAATTTGTTTTTGTTTTACCTACAGCAGTTATTAGATTTTCTTCATTGATTTTGTTAATCATTTTTTTTCTCTCTAAAATTTGTTTTCGTGCACTCTGCACTCTCTTTATCTTCTTTTCTATCAGTTAATTATTCATCAAATGATTAATTTTCCTTTAAACATTCTATTTATCCATTCCATATACTTCTGTCATCTTTCTCGAACTTACATTTGTATTTCACTTACCTCTCACAACCACCCTTTTCTCGTTCTCCAGACTCATACAGACATCGATTTAGCTCATCCCAAAGTTTTTTTTGCATTCTGATTCCTTTCCATTAAAATAATTCAGTCTAGCATCATCAGTCGTAGCCATAGAACCCTAAATTAATTTTGTTTTCCTTCAGTAGTCTCTAGTTTTCCTTGTAGTTCCAGACCTGTAAGCCTACATCTTTCAGTATCTTTACAAATAATCTCTTTTCCTTTCTATTCGTGCAAACAATATAGTTCACATTTGGCTCCTAAGGGTTGAAAATAGTATCATCCTCTACCTAGATAATTCAACTGTCAGTATTTCCTTGTCTTCTGTAACACCTCCAT
>NC_061098.1:55306033-55321033 GCF_015104395.2 Macrobrachium nipponense | reverse complement strand
ACATAATTTTCTATATAAAAAAGATTTAGTTAAGAAAAAAAAGTATTACAAAATTAAAATTAATACAAATTAAAAGGTATATAGTAAAAAAGGAAACCAGTTCTCACCAAAACCATCCAAGGCGAAGGAGAAGAACGAATGATCAAAACTTGACACCAACCTACGACTTCAAATTATGCAAGATAAAGAGGAGAAGCGGAAACGTTAGAATTCAAAGAAGGAACAAGCCGTTTGATGTATAAGGACTCAAGGGTAGTTAGGTAATTGCTATGGCTTGTTCCACCAATAATAGAGAAGTGCTTCTTATTTATTTCAATTTTGCATATGGAGGCATGATTCTTTATATTAGAAAATTCTGGTTTGCTTAATTTTTGACCGTTCTAAAGCTGATCCCACATGGCTACAGTATCTCATCTGCAGTAACCTACGGCTTATCCAACATAAATACCGGGACATCCCAGGCACTTGACTTTATAAACAATGTTGGATCTCATGAAGGTCTGCAGTTTGTCTTTATAGCCGAAGAATACACCAGTCTTGAGTGGATTGATTGGAATTAAATGCAATTTAAGGCAGCCAAATTCATTTCGATTATTTGTTTAAGTTTGGCAGAAAACTTGTCGTCAGAGATAAATGGGATAGTGGCATATACATTTTCTTTAAGACATTATAGGAGGGCATCGGATTGGAGAAAATCTTGTGACAGCAGTCTGTTAATGACTTTATATACCAGTTTTTCAGGATAGGAGTTCGTGTAAGAAAAATTTAACTAAAAATAATATCTCATTGTGAAAGAGAGACCAACTCGAAGAGTAATGTAAAGCCCTGTAAACCAAAGTGTAAATAGAATTCAGTTTAAAGTTCTGAAGCATGAAACTATAGAAATTGTTAGCAAACAGTGTATGATTTTTTCTATACACAGATGTAGTAAATTCACCATTTGTCTCTGCTAACATTGATGTCTAAAAAGGGTAAAGAGTTGTTGGGTTCCTTTTCCATGGTAAATTTATATTTTCATGTTGACTGTTGATGGTGTCCAGAAACATCTCTCTATGCCAGGGTTCTTTGAATAGCGCAAATGTATCATCAACATATCGTCTATAATAGACATGTTTACACACATCCGAGACAGTTAGTTAAAAAGTTTTTTTCTAAAAAGTACATAAAAATATTAGCAAACAGTCCCAATGGGGAGCCCATGGCCTTGCACAGCAAGCTCAAGGTTGTAAGCGAAAAATCACTAAGTAATGAAACAGGTATTTTGATATAGTATAAGAAGGGCTGTTATAGGCTGCCATAATAGGTCGATAGGAACTACTTCCTTATGTATCATAGGGAGACCATATAGAATACTAAAAGATGAATCTGTCACAAATAGTTTCTGATATGTAGTTCATCCAAAATACCCTCGTTCTTTAATTTTCTCTCAAAAACCTGTTAATTTTATCTTCCCTTTTGTAAATATCGAAAAAGTTTGGTTCTCCATGTGAATGAAATTTGGTGTTGTCTGCAAGAATGTTATTCACCTTATCAATATACTCTTGTTTATTAAGTAATACAACACCTTTACCTTTATCCGGTATGCAAATAACCAAATTATCCCGTTTGCCAAGTTTTTTCAAGATAGTCAAATCCTCTTTCCTGAAGAAACGGTGTCAAGACACTTTTAAATTTGTATGTCTTATGCAATAGAAAGGATAAATTATGTTGTTAAACCATAATCATTTACCAAGTTCAAACCCTGAGTCTTTGGAAAAGAAGTTTCGAAAGGAAAATAGAAAATCTGTAGGATGGTAGACAAAAATCCAAGCCAAATGACAGCAAGAACTCCTCTCTTTTGGAGAAGTTAGTCAGTAAAAGTCATGAAAAGTTAAAAAAATAACAAAATTTCTATGATAAAAATTGGGTAGTAACAACCAACCTAGTGCTCGTAGTTTTTTTCTTTGATGTCGTAATTGTACAGAGGAGACATAATCATTTACAAAGTGTGAAATAGTTTCTGATACAAAAATCGGTCAAAAAATGATAAATCATGAAATAGCTGTTCGTAGTTGACAAACAATCGTACGTGTACTTTCAATAAGCTTTTGCTTCGTCTCAATTTCCTTCCTTTTAATTTGTATTAATTTAAATTTTGTAAATACTTTTTTTTTTTTTCTTAACTTAATCTTTTTTATATATGAAAATTATGTTTTTTAAACTTTAACGTATTTTATGTTGTTCTTACAGATTGAAGATGCACATAGATAATGTGCGAAACGTCTCTTGCTAATAAATATTGGCCCTTTTTGATGTGTTTGTTGGACCCTGCTGAATGCTGTGTGCTATATATATATATATAGATATATATATATATATATATTTATCATATATATATATATATATATTATAGGCTATATATAGGATATATAGATATATATATATATATATATATGTTATCTATATATAGATATATTATGCATATATCTATATTTATTTATTATATATATATATATATATATATAGATATATATATATATATATATATTATATTACATATATATATATATATATGGATATATATAGATACATATATATATATATATATATATATATATATATATATATATATTATATATATATATATATATATATCTCTCTCTCTCTCTCTCTCTCTCTCTCTCTCTATCTCTCTCTCTTCTCTCTCTCTCTCTCTCCTCTCTCTCTCTCTCTCTATATATATATATATATATATATATATATATATATATATATATATATATATGTGTGTGTGTGTGTGTGTGTGTGTGTGTGTGTGTGTGTGTGTGTGTGTGTGTAAGTAAGTTTACATAATAAAAATATGGAATGTTAGACCATATATATAAAAGACTAAATCTAAAGAGGTCAACCAGATTGCTTGCAGGAATGTGATCAGACTAGAGATGCTAAAGATGACGTATACAATAAAAAGTAGGCTAAGTTGACATGCCGTCACCTGTAGTCATTCAATTGTTTATAAACTTTAGTCCAAGCTTCCTGCTTGAGACAAACACCGTGACCTATAGCTCAAGCGGCCTACGTGGTTAGTAACTAGTCATCTGATTGTATGTTCGTATGAACTATGTCATCTGATTGTATGTTCATATGTTCGAGTTACTGTGGTTCCTTTATGAAACTGGTAACCGAGATGGTAGACAAAGCAGAATAGAGTTAGCTATCGTCATTAGAAGACCTGTACCTCTTTACCTAAGCTTTATCATGTAGAGAGAATAGAATTAGCCATCATCATTGGCAGAAGCGATCAAGCTATCGTCATTAGAAGACTTGTACAAATCCTACTTGATCTCCACCAGGTAAATTCAGAGAATATATATTTTTGTACTTCGTGGTTTCTTACTAGATCCTCACCTAATCACCGAATCATCATGAGTTTAACACATCGTCGTCATAACCAAGAAGATAATACCGACATCGTAAGTGATCTACGAACCCCAAGACACTCCATTGAATATGGAAGTGCAATACCAACCGACTTAGCGTAAGATTATCGCGAGTCTAGCATTACCTTCATAGGGCGCCTTATTATACAAGGCTACAGGCCCTAAAATATATATATAATATATGTATATATATATATATATATATATATATATATATATATATATATATATATCTATTATATAGATAGATATATTATATATAATCTATATCTATATATATATATATATATTATTATTCGATATATATTAATATACAATTATATTATATAGTAATCTATCTATCTTATATATATATGTATATATTGAGTATATATATTATATATATAATATAATATATATATATTATATATATTATATATATATATTTATTTAAAACAAAAAGAATAACCAATTAGTGTTCTGGAACATACCTTAATCCCACAGAAAAAAATCCTCAATTATATCTCGCACCCTTCTTCAAGTACGTTTGCATTAACTCTCCTTTATCCGTCTTGTGTCCGCCACATTTATTTTTCCCCTCCCCTACTTCATTATATTTTCCTTTTCCCCTAACCCTTTACTCTCTTCTTAATTGAAATCTAGTTTTTTTTACATTTCTAAAATTTTTTTTTTTTTTACTATATACATCAGGATCGTAATAAAGTGTTCTTTATGTCATTATTCTGTTGCCTCTCTTTATCATCATTCTTTTCCTTCTTCCAATTATCGTGTGTTTTGGTTTAATTGGTTTTACTTGCGCTTGATTTGCATGTGACAACAACGTTGAAGTATTTAGTGTTTGTGTCAGAAAGATTCTGGAATATTCATATGTGTCTGAGAGACTTAGGTTTTTACTTAAAGCGAAATAATTGTGAATAAAAGGATATATATGTGTGATGATTACTCAATATTTCATATATTTTGCAGTGTAAAAGGACACCAAGGAGCCTTATACATTCACTCTAAATACCTGTCTCAATCACAAAAATAAGAAGATTTGATAATTTTAGTACTGACAAATTTTCCCTAAAAAATATCACGCGTTATCAAGCATAAGATAGTACAGGATATTTATAATGAGAATCTCCCAGTTACTTACAGACCCAAGCCTTGCCAAAACAATTGAAAATAAATCCTTTTTAGGGTATAGAAATATAAGAAGCTCCATTTCAGGGCCTTAGAATGTAATTCCGAAGCCACTGGTGTATATAGTCACAAGTGAAGTTCCTTTATAAATAATAATTACTCTAATGACATAATATTAAAAGAAATATTAAGCCAGAAATATTCTTACCTTCAATATGGTATCCTCCTTTCTTGGGAATAACTTACACACAAAGGTGATGATGATAGATAACTGCAATGCAGGCCAGGAGTCGAAGGTTTGAATGGTGGAATGTTTCAGCGGCTTCTTCACTAAAAGAACCAAGAACAATAAAGGTCCTTTGGCTTGTTTTACATTTCACGAAACACTCGTGGATTGGTGATTTCTGTAAGCATTGATTGAATGATTAACGGCTACTAAAACCGGCGTCGCAACAGCTAGGTTATTGACGCCGTTTCTGAAAACAGAGAAATGTGTACCCATAACAGAATCGACCTTGCAAACTCCTTCGCTACCGTCTTGTTTACAGGCCTTCTTTACATCCTACTTAATGACATATCTCCCATTTTAGAGGTATACATTAAACAGATATAGGGTGATTACACTACATTAAAAACAATGTTAATTTTACGTTTCAACGAAAAGCTGTGTTTAGAGTCGTATTCAGAGGGACAAATACTTTATGAGCCACCGTGAGTGTTTGGTGTTCGCTAAGTCAGTCAATGAACTTCCAGAATTATCAGCTGCAAATGTCCTTCCAGTCTGGTGACTCCTTTATTCTGAACCTCTGCAGAGAGAGAGAGAGAGAGAGAGAGAGAGAGAGAGAGAGAGAGAGAGAGAGAAAGGGAAAAAAAAAAAAAAAAGGATACATGACACTCTGATCTGTATGGTCCAGTTTATTCTGCGATAACTGGATGACAACGTTTGTTACGCGAGTTGAATAAATGAGAAAGGAATGTTAATTATAAATTTTTTTGCACGAGCTTGTTATTTATACGTCAACACCGAGCTTAATATTTATATAACAACACCAGTATGCTTCTTCTTTATAATTATTTCTTGGCATTTATAATAAAAATATAAATTATGCTATTAATTATTTTATTTTCATAAATATATGTCACGCACCCACAAATACACACACGCACACACACACACACACACACACACTCACACACACACACACACACACACACACACACACACATATATATATATATATATATATATATATATATATATATATATATATATATATATATAATATATTCATATTGATAATAATAACTATTGTGCTTTCACCAATAGCCATACTGTAGAGGTCCAGGATGAGAAATTTATTGCATTAATGAAATTGTGGATTGGTAACAGAAATCTCACATTCGCTTTTGAATTAGGACAACAGGCACTTGCTCTGGACATGAATAATCCATTACCTCCATTATGACCCATTTTAGAGCTTTGAATAGAAAAACAGTACATGTGTAGTATTACCAATATTACTTTGTCTGATATGGATTACACAAATGGGTTGATATTATAGACATTATTCTTACTGATATTAGGGGGATTTGATTTTTGTGCTTTTTACGCGGAATAATTGACATGTTCTATATGATTCACAGTAGGTAGAAAAATACAATATTTATTAAAATAATATTTGAAAAATAATGATGCTTTCCTTGCAGTATTCAGGACAAGGTCTAATGTCAAATGGCATTTTACACGGGTAAAAATAACAGGAAATGCCTTTGCCATGAATTACCCATGATACCATGCAACAGCATTTACGAAATCCCTCGTTATGATCGTAATTCGTTTTGTAATTCCTTTGATATCAAGAAAGCCGGAATTGAATATCTAGTGTTTACGCTCGTGTAAGTCAGTCATGATAGCATGATATGTTACATTAGGAGTGGGATATTCTGGAACGGTGATGTAATGTCGAAGATTTTCCGTGAACCAGTGTATGAAAACGCTCAAAGATGTAATGTTATTCATTGAATGCCTCTGAAACTACTATATAAATATGGAACTGGTTAGCCATAAGCTCAAATGGTGAATCGCACAAATATGAGGATTACTTTCACTGTCTGATTACAGATGAAATATGCTTCGGTGATTATGATTATCTGTTGAGGAGGAAAAAGCAACTACAAAATCCTTGTCTTCCTTTGTGAATAAAATAGATAACATAATTAAAGTTTTTACGGAGCTCTTAATGAAATAAAGTTCTATAATGAAATAGTATGGCAGGGGTTTTCAAGTCTTTCGTTATTATTATTATTATTATTATTATTATTATTATTATTATTATTATTATTATTATTATTATTATTATATTATTATAACTGTGTCATGTGGTCTTATAGTTTTTATAAATTGTTTATAAAAACAATAATAATAATAATTTTTATTATTATTATTTTTTTTTCTTTTTTATCTATCACAGTAATCCTATTCGACTGGGTGGTTTTTATAGAGTGGGGTTTCGGGTTGAATCCCTGCCCTTCTTCAGGAGTCCATCACTACTCCTCACTAGTATATGTGTTGTTTTCTAGGAGCATACTCTTCTGCATGAGTCCTGGAGCTACTTCGACATCTAGTTTTTCCAGGTTCCTTTTCAGGGATCTTGTATCGTGCCTAGTGTTCCTATGATTGTGGGCACAATTTCCACTGGCAAAATCCCCAATATTCCATTCCTTTCTTTTATTTTCAGGTCTTTAATACTTATCAATCTTTTCTCTCTCTTCCTTTCTTCTACTTCCCCCCCCTGGTGTGTCCCATGGATTGCGGATCGTCCAATGAGTGATACGTTTTTCTTGATTTGTCGATCAACATTACGTTATGGCCTATAGGCACCCTATCTGTTCTGATACCATAGTCCCAGAGGATCATTGCCTGATCGTTTCTATCACTCCTTCAGGTTGGTGTTCGTACCACTTATTACTGCAAGGTAGCTAGTATTTCTTGCACAGGCTCCAGTGGAGGGCTTTTGCCACGAATCATGCCTCTTTGTTACTGGTTCTGTGCAAGTGCCGGACATTCGCTTGCTATGTGGTTTATGGTCTTGTTTATCATTTTACACTTATTGCATAAGGGTGAGATGTTGTTCCCTTCTATCGTTTCTTTGGACATATTTGGTTCTTAGGGCGCGGTCATGTGCCCAGTATTATTATTATTATTATTATTATTATTATTATTATTATTATTATATATTTTACTATTTATATTATTATTATTCTTATATTGGTTTTTATTATTATTGTTTTTCACAGTCCTCCAATTTGACTGGGTAGTATTTATAGTGTGGGGTTTCCGGGTTGCATCCTGCCTCCTTAGGAGTCCAATCAACTCGTCTTACTATGTGCAGTTTCTAGGATCACACTCTTTTGCAAGAGTCCTGGAGCTATTCAGCTCTAGTTTTTGCTAGATCCTTTTCAGGGATCTTGGGATCGTGCCTAGTGTTCCTATGATTATGGGTAGAATATCCACTGGCATATCCCATATCCTTCTTACTTCTATTTTCACGTTTGATACTTATCCAATTTTTTGCCCTCTCTTTCTCTTCAACTCTGGGGTGTCCCATGGTATTGCGATATCAATGAGTGATACTTCTTCTTGATTTTGTCAATCAACGTCACGTCTGGTCTATTTGCACGTATTACCCTTCAAATAGACCAGACGTGACGTTGATGACAAAATCAAGAAGAAAGTATCACTCATTGAATTCGCAGTACCATGGGGACACCAGAGTTGAAGAGAAAGAAAGGGAAAAAATGGATAAGTATCAAGACCTGAAAATAGAAACAAGAAGGATATGGGATATGCCAGTGGAAATTGTACCCATAATCATAGGAACACTAGGCCCCACGATTTTTTTTTTTTTTTTTTTTTTTTTTTTTTTTTTTTTTTTTTGCTCTATCACAGTCCTCCAATTCGAACTGGGTGGTATTTATAGTGTGGGGTTGGGGTTCCGGGTTGCATCCATGCCCTTCCTTAGGAGTCCATCCACTTTTCTTCCACTATGTGTGCCGTTTCTAGGATCACACTCTTCTGCATGAGTCCTGGAGCTACTTCAGCCTCTAGTTTTTCTAGATTCCTTTTCAGGGATCTTGGGATCGTGCCTAGTGCTCCTATGATTATGGGTACAATTTCCACTGGCATATCCCATATTCTTCTTATTTCTATTTTCAGATCTTGATACTATCCTTTTTTTCCCATTTTTTCTCTCTTTCTCTTCAACTCTGGTGTCCCATGTATTGCGACATCAATGAGTGATACTTTCTTCTTGACTTTGTCAATCAACGTCACGTCTGGTCTGTTTGCACGTATCACCCTATCCGTTCTGATACCATAGTCCAGAGGATCTTTGCCTGATCGTTTCTATCACTCCTTCAGGTTGGTGCTCGTACCACTTATTACTGCAAGGTAGCTGATGTTTCTTGCACAGGCTCCAGTGGAGGGCTTTTGCCCACTTGAATCATGCCTCTTTTGTACTAGTTCTGTGCAAGTGCCGGGCATTCACTTGCTATGTGGTTAATGGTTTCATTTCGTATTGCACTTCCTACATTTGGGAGAGATGTTATTTCCGTCTATCATACTTTGAACATATCTGGTTCTTAGGGCCTGATCTTGTGCCGCTGTTATCATTCCTTCAGTTTCCTTCTTTAGCTCTCCCCTGTAGCCATTGCCAATTGTCATCGCTGGCTAGTTCTTTAGTCTGTCTCATGTATTGTCCCGTGCATTGGTTTGTTGTGCCAGTCCTGTCCTCTGTTTTTCTTTCCTGTCTCTCCTGTCTGTATATTTCTGGGTCTTCGTTCGTACTTTTTATTAGTCCTTCTTCCCATGCACTCTTTAGCCACTGTCTTCACTGGTTTTCAGATATTTGCCCCAGTGCTCTGTTTTCGATGTTGACCGCAGTCCTCTATACTTAGTAGTCCTCTCCCTCCTTCCTTTCGTGTTATGTATAAGTCTGTCAGTATTTGCTCTGGGTGTAGTGCTTTGTGTATTGTCATTTGTTTCCTGGTTTTCTGATCTATGCTGCGGAGTTCTGCCTTCGTCCATTCCACTATTTCCTGCGCTGTATCTGATTACTGGCACTGCCCATGTGTTTATGGCTTTTATCATCATTATTTTACAGCGTTGAGTTTTGACTTGAGTATCGCCTTGAGTCTCTGCATATATTCTTTCCTGATCGTGTCCTTCATCTCTTGGTGTTTTATATCTCCTCCTTCCATTATTCCAGGTATTTGTATCCTGTCTCATCTATGTGTTGATGTGCTCCCATCTGGTAGCTTTATCCCTTCAGTTCTCGTTACTTTGCCTTTTGTATAGTTGACTAAGGCGCATTTTTCTATTCCAAACTCCATCCTGATGTCCCAGATACAATCCTTACAGTCTGGATTAGGGAATCTATTTCCTTGATGCTCTTACCATACAGCTTGATGTCGTCCATGAACATCAGATGGTTGATTTTGTTGCCTCTATTATATTATTATTAATAATTATTATTATTATTATATTATTATTATTATTATTATTTTTTTTTTTTGCTCTATCACAGTCCTCCAATTCGACTGGGTGGTATTTATAGTGTGGGGTTCCGGGTTGCATCCTGCCTCCTTAGGAGTCCATCACTCTTCTTACTATGTGTGCCGTTTCTAGGATCACACTCTTCTGCATGAGTCCTGGAGCTACTTCAGCCTCTAGTTTTTCTAGATTCCTTTTCAGGGATTTTGGGATCGTGCCTAGTGCTCCTATGATTATGGGTACGACGTTTCCACTGGCATACCCATATCCTTCTTATTTCTATTTTCAGATCTTGATACTATCCAATTTTTCCCTCTCTTTCTCTTCAACTCTGGTGTCCCATGGTATTGCGACATCAATGAGTGATACTTTCTTCTTGACCTTGTCAATCAACGTCACGTCATTCTGTCGTTTGCACGTATCACCTATCCGTTCTGATACCATAGTCCCAGAGGATCTTTGCCTGATCGTTTTCTATCACTCCTTCAGGTTGGTGCTCGTACCACTTATTACTGCAAGGTAGCTGTGTTTCTTGCACAGGCTACCAGTGGAGGGCTTTTGCTACTGAATCATGCTTCTTTTTATTTGGTACTGGTTTTCTGTGCAAGTGCCGGGCATTCACTTGCTATGTGGTTTATGGTTTCACTTTTCGTATTGCACTTCTACATATGGGAGAGATGTTATTTCCGTCTATCGTACTTTGAACATATCTGGTTCTTAGGCCTGATCTTGTGCCGCTGTTATCATTCCTTCAGTTTTCCTTCTTTAGCTCTCCCCTCTGTAGCCATTGCCAATTGTCATCGCTGGCTAGTTCTTTAGTCTGTCTCATGTATTGTCCATGCATTGGTTTGTTGTGCCAGTCTCCTGTCTCTGTCTTTCTCCTGTCTCTGTATATTTTCTGGGTCTTCGTCTGCTTTTATTAGTCCTTCTTCCCATGCACTAGCATTTAGCCACTCGTCTTCACTGGTTTTAGATATTGCCCCAGTGCTCTGCTTTCGATGATTGACGCAGTCCTCTATACTTAGTGTCCTAGCCTCTCCCTCCTTCCTTTCGTGTTATGTATAGTCTGTCCGTATTTGCTCTTGGGTGTAGTGCTTTGTGTATTGTCATATGTTTCCTGGTTTCTGATCTATGCTGCGGAGTTCTGCCTTCGTCCATTCCACTATTCCTGCGCTGTATCTGATTACTGGCACTGCCCATGTGTTTATGGCTTTTATCATATTTCCGGCGTTGAGTTTTGACTTGAGTATCGCCTTGAGTCTCTGCATATATTCTTTCCTGATCGTGTCCTTCATCTCTTGGTGTTTTATATCTCCTCCTCCATTATTCCCAGGTATTTGTATCCTGTCTCATCTATGTGTTTGATGTTGTCCCATCTGGTAGCTTTATCCTTCAGTTCTCGTTACTTTGCCTTTTTGTATGTTGACTAAGGCGCATTTTTCTATTCCACCAAACTCCATCCCTGATGTCCTCCAGATACAATCCTTACAGTCTGGATTAGGGTATCTATTTCCTTGATGCTCTTACCATACAGCTTGATGTCGTCCATGAACATCAGATGGTTGATTCTGTTGCCTCTTTTCTTGAGTTGGTTACCCGACATCCATCTTCTGTTAGTACTTTTGTCATGGGAATCATGGCTACTACGAAGAGTAGTGGGGACAGTGAGTCGCCCTGGAAGATCCCTCTCCTGATTATTAACCTCTGAGTCTTATTCCAGAGCTTGTAAGGATTGTATTCCAGTGCGCATTGTATTTTTGAGGGAAGCTGATGGTATTTTCCTCTGCCCCATATATTTTCAGGCATTCTATTAGCCATGTGTGTGGTATCATGTCGAAGGCTTTCTTATTATTATTATTATTATTATTATTATTATTATTATTATTATTGTTATTATTATTATTATATAATGGAAAAAAATTTCCAGCAAGAAATAATTCGACTTCGTAACGTGTTCATAGATACAGAGTAAGTAAAATCCAAGAATTAATTCTACAAATAGATTTCCATCTTAAATCTCTCTCTCTGAATACATAATTAAGAAGCTTATTACACATCAGACAAATCACTTTTATCCCTCTATCGACCTCGGGTTCTTGTGTCCACATAGAATAAACTAGAATTTTGAACGTCGAGAGAAAATTGCTTATAGAAAGAAATAACAGACGGCCTGTCGGGGATGTTTGAAGACAATTTCTCGACTTTTTTCATCTTTGTAGGATGAGATCAAGCGGGAGTTTCAAAATGAGACGCGGATTAATGGTTCCCCCCAAACGAGAACGTTCCTCGGATGAATTTATATTTTTCTTCAATGTGATTTTGGACTGTAAAGACAATTATGGCCTTGTAAGCTCTTGAGGTAACGGTAATTACCTGACCACGTGATTATCGTTATCTCGTTCGGATGCCCCGGACCCGAGGTCGACTTTCGTCCGGGCATCCGAACAACTTATTTTCTTTCCCAATTTGGTTTTAAGCTTCGTATTGATAGGCGTTTACAAAATGTGCAGCCATCGAGAAGTAAGAGGGCACTGGCGGTTAATAAAGATTACACACGCAAGCAAACACTCCACACACACTCATACATTTAAAACACATATACTATATATTATGTATACATTTATTTTAATACTTTAATTATGGTTGGGGAAATAATAATGTGATTTAGCCAGTGCCGAATCTGGTCAAAAATGCTCGGCAATATATATATATTATATATATATATATATATATATATATATATATATATATATATATATATATATATATATATATATATATATATATATACCCTTTGTTTCTCCTTGAATTCTCAAAAGTAAAGTATTATTGTAGTTTTGTTCATCTCTCTCTCTCTCCTCTCTCTCTCTCTCTCTCTCTCTCTCTCTCTCTCTCCTCTCTCTTTCTTTTATTGTCACTAACCCAAACAGAACACCTTTTCGTTGCACATTCCATTCCTGGTCCAAGCTCTTGTTTGGTTCCCAGAATTCCAGAGAATCTCCTCAAATCCTTCATCATTCTTCACTTCTAGGTCTCTCTGGGGATTACTGAAATATGGGCACGGCTATAATAACTAAATGCTGAGGTTTTTATATCATGAATCCCTCCTAACGACTTTCACGAATGTTTCCTAACAACTTGAAATGTCAGAGTCGCTGAGTATTTGTCAAATTACATGATCACAGTATTGTGTCAAAATTCAAAGTTTATGATCATTCATCTTTTGTGTTGTCAGTAGAATACACTCAGGATTTTATTTTCTATAATATCAGGTCTCTTATGTTCTTATAATACTTCAGTACTTGTTGGTCGTTCCAATAAGTTTTGAGTTATCTTCTATGCGTTTATTCGTTTAGGTTTAAATTGGCTTAATTACTACCCTGAAACAGTTATCCTTGCATTGCCACTTTTCTAATATCTGGTCTATTCTTACTGTAGTATTTCGCTTTACTTTCTGTAACTTCTTCCAAATGAACAAATAGTGAATTTCAAGTCAGTGGCCCGTATGGTGGGTTTGTTCCATATGAATGGGGTTCATCCTCTGAATAATAATAATAATAATAATAATAATAATAATAATAATAATAATAATAATAATAATATGTGGCGCCGTGTAGGAGTGGGTTAGGTCGTCAATGGACTTAAATCAAGTTAAGCAACATTGGGGCTGGTCAGTCGTTGGATGGGTGACCTCTCTCCTCGGCGTTGATTCCTTGGGAAAGGATCTTTACCATAATTTCCTCAGTCTACTCAGCTGTAAATGAGTACCTATCCCTGATGGGTAGGGTCCAGCTATGGGTTAAATAGCAAAACTCAGCAATGATGGAAAGAAATGAAGGAATAAACGACAAAGACATAAATGGAACCTCTGGCAACAGAGGAGCTTCGTCCGGCAACCAGGTATTCAACCCAATTGAAGGGGAAGACGGTCAGGCGGTACTTGGAGGTCGTCATCCAGCAACTGATCACCACAACGACAGTAATCATAATAATAATAATAATAATAACAACTCCAGCATTGTATCTCAAATCACCATGCACCCAAATGGATGACCACAGGAAGAAACATCCTTAGTACAAAAAGACAAGAGTAAGGGAAATATAGCCAGTAACTACAGGGCCTATCGCCTGCCTACCAATAATGTGGAAGTTACTAAAAGGTATCATCCGTGAAAGGCTATACAACTACCTAGATGAGACAAACACCATCCCCCACCAACAGAAAGGCTGCAGAAGGAAGTGTAGGGGCACAAAAGACCAGCTCCTGATAGACAAAATGGTAATGAAGAACAGTAAGAGAAGGAAAACCAACCTAAGCATGGCATGGATAGACTATAAGAAAGCCTTCGACATGATACCACACATGGCTAATAGAATGCCTGAAAATATATGGGGCAGAGGAAAAACACCATCAGCTTCCTCAAAAATACAATGCGCAACTGGAATACAATACTTACAAGCTCTGGAATAAGACTAGCAGAGGTTAATATCAGGAGAGGGATCTTCCAGGGCGACTCACTGTCCCCACTACTCTTCGTAGTAGCCATGATTCCCATGACAAAAGTACTTCAGAAGATGGATGACGGGTACCAACTCAAGAAAAGAGGCAACAGAATCAACCATCTAATGTCCATGGACGACATCAAGCTGTATGGTAAGAGCATCAAGGAAATAGATACCTAATCCAGACTGTAAGGATTGTATCTGGGACATCAGGATGGAGTTTGGAATAGAAAAATGCGCCTTAGTCAACATACAAAAAGGCCAAAGTAACGAGAAACCGAAGGGATAAAGCTACCAGATGGGAGCAAATCAAACACATAGATGAGACAGGATACAAATACCTGGGAATAATGGAAGGAGGGGATATAAAACACCAAGAGATGAAGGGACACGATCAGAAAA